>NC_136526.1:15730210-15822710 GCF_053919585.1 Euprymna scolopes
TGACCTTTGACGATTGTTGGATTTCTAGCCACACGTTTGGGGACTGCTTTCACGACTTCTCACGAGTTGATCAACAAAATAGCAAGTTGTAAATTTGCACTGGAATTTTTTTACATGGGAATCACTGCTTATTAAGACCCAAAGACCATTCGAGGATAAGTGTTAATGAGTGAGTCCCATAATGAAGAGCAGAGTGTGTAGAATTTGATTATTATTTAAGAGGGTCACTCAACAAGACTTGTTTAAATTGAAAACGACCATGCTGTATTCAGCTGGAAATCAGCACTATGGTATAAAGTTCCACAGCCAGGAAAAAATTTTTTGCATAGAATTTGCGCTTAGTTTTAAGCATAGATGGAGAAGAGAGGAAATTGTTGAAACTTGTTGTAGCTAGACAAGTGTTTATGAATGTTTTGCAGGTATAGATTGAAACTCAGTTTAGCACTTGCCATGGAAGAGCAGAAATAGACTCGCATTCTATGAGAAAGAGTTTGTAAAAAAGAGAAAAGGACAACTCCTACTAGATTTCAAAGTCGGCCTTGAAAGCAAGAAAGGATGCTATGAGTAGCGCCTGCCCAGATGTGGCAACAGTACTCGATCTTGGGACGCCGTTGTCGTCAGCATACATACGTGTCCGAATATCATAGTTCCCAAGTCCAATACAGAAAAGAAGAGGAAGCTTGGAGTTTTGTAAGAATTTTAGTTATTATTGAGATGGTGAGTCCTTTTGTGGCTGGAAAACCCAATTTGGGCTCTGAATAGTTGGGGGCATTAGTCACATTGTATTGTGGTGTGTGTGTGGGGGGGGGTGATTGCAGTTGGTTGGCTCTAAGGGCCCTTTGTTGCCGTTTGGTTATTAGATTGGCTCTTTTGTTTTCTTTGATTTGGTTTGTACTCACTTTGACTATGTTCTTCCATTCATGTCTGTTGTTCGATGAAGCTTCAAAGGTGTTCGGATCTATATTGGCCTCACCTAGAGATTTCCTCAGCTTGTCTTTGAATCTAAGTAGCAGGGTCGATTTCTTGCATTTAGTTGACTGAAGAGCAATTGTTTCGGCAGTCTAGTGTCCTCCATGTGAGCCACATGGGCAGACCATCTCAGAACGCAGGAAGTAGAGAATTGCATCATGAGTGAAATACCTTCTGGAGCACTAAAATGATCCAACCATATTTCCAGTGACCTTAGCAACAGATTTGATGTAAGTATTTCATTTCAGGCTAAGAGGGAAGGTCAGTCTCAGAAGCCTGTGTGAACAAGGTGTTCATCAAGACGAAGGCCAGTCATGTCGGTTTGAACCAAGTGGTCATCAAAGCATTGGTGGTTAAAGGATAGAGGTTTTGTTTTAGATGCATTAAAATTAACCAGCCACCGTTTACCCCATTACACCACGTGCTCCAGGTCAAAGGAGGGATAAGTTCAGGGATAAGTCATTGGATGGTGAAAGTAGAGAAAACGGACAGACAGACGTGTTTGGTCTTCTGTATCCTTCCACACAAATACATTCATAAACACAGTTAATGTTTAATTTATTTTTGTCTCAACCCGACTATTTCCAGTCCTACCTCACACCCGTCCACAGATGTGCGTGTGCATATATTTGTGTGTATGTCTATGAATGAAATTTTTACACCTTTGCAGAATCTTTATTTTATTTATTTATTTTTTTTTTTTTTGTCACTTAACTTTGTGTATAGAATTAAACTTCGTAATTTGAATGCAACAGAAAGAGTCATTCGGAAGAATGAAAGCAAATGAAAACGTCCATTTTTTTTTTTTTTTAACTTCTTTCTGTTCGTCTATAGAATCAGACTTCATAGATTTCTTCAACCGAGTGCAGATGGGGGCACCTTCACTTGCATTACATGTTCATCATCTGCTGCTGTTCCTTCTGAAAGCAGCACCCAAAAACCTGTGCCCTAAAGCTAGTAATTTTTTATGACTGCTCCTTCCGATTAGCAGAAGACGCAATATTTTTACCGTTTTTAAAATTTGATAAAACAATTTAATTTATTTAAAAAAAAAAAAGAAAATAAAAATATCACCCAGGCGAATTGATTTCTTCTTTCTTTTTATTCTTTTTAACTATCTATATATAGATTTGTATCAAAATTATTAAAGTGTTTCTTCAACCGAGTTCAGAAAGGGGCATCTTCACTTGCGTTTCATGTTCATCACGTGTTGCTGTTCCTTCTGAAATAACCCCCCCCCGCAAAAAAATACCCCCTCAAACCCAGCGCTGTAAAGCCAACAAATTTTTTAGGGGGAGAGAGTGGTTGACTGCTTCTTTCCCAATAATAGAAGATGCAATATTTATATCGTTTTTAGAATTTGATAAACGGGTATAATTAATAAAAAAAAAAATGATCACTCAGGCGAATTGATTTCTTCCTTCTTTAAAATTTTTGACTGTCTATATATACATTTGTATCAAAATTACCAAAATGTTTCTTCAACCGAGTTCAGAAGGAGGCGCCTTTGCTTGCGTTACATGTACATGTGCTGTTCCGCCCTCTTAAAAGCCAACACTGTAAAGCCAACGAATGTTTTAGGGGGGGAGAAGGTGGTTGACTGCTCCTTTTCAGAAGCAGAAGACACAATATTTTAATCATTATTAAAATTTAATAAAACAATATAATTAAAAAAAAAATGATTACTCAGGCGAATTGATTTCTTCTTTTATTTTCATTTTTTGACTGTCTATGCATAAATCTGAATCTGAAAATCTTTCTAAATTTAGAGGATATGTAGACTTTTTAAATCTTAAAGATTGTTCTTTGGTTTCTTTTAGGTAACGAAGGATTTTTTTTTTGCACGATTAAGGTCTTTAATTGTCAGTTTCGATAAGTTTTGAGATAGCTTTGTTACAGTGTAACATATGTCAGGCCTTGTTGCGGTCATCAAGTAGATGAGGCTTCCTACCATTTCTCTGTATATTCGATTATCTATGGATTTTATTTCAGTCCCTATATTTTTATTTATGTCCATTTCGACGGGAGTTAAACGCGGCTTACAATCTTGCATTCCGAACTTGAGCAGAATTTTTTCAATGTATCGTGATTGGTTCATAGTTATAGTTTCATTTTCACACGTAAATTTTATACCGAGGAACCATGACAGTCGTCCAAGATCGGACATTTTAAATTTTTTATTTAATTCATTTTTAACATCTTTTAAAGTGTTGTCACAGTTTGAGGCGAGTAATATATTGTCAACCCAAAAAATCAAAATCAACAATTTATTACCTACATTTTTGGTATACATGCACGCGTCTACGAAACATTGTTTGAATTCCTGTTCTATTAAATAATTATGGAGTGTTAAATTCCAATTGTGTGCACTTTGTTTTAGTCCATATAACGGTTTATTTAATTTCCACACCCAATTTTTATTTTTCATTTTACCTCACTCTGGAGGGTAAATGTACATTTCACAGTCAATCGGAACATTTAAATAAGCATTTTTTACATCTATTTGATGTATTTTTAATTTGTATTGAGCGGCAAGTTGTAATAAAATTCTAATTGTCATTAAATTTGTCGTTGGTGAAAATGTTGCAAAATATTCCACTCCAGAAATTTGTGAAAAAACTTTTGCCACAAATCTTGCTTTAAAAGTTTCACTGCCAGAAGCTGTGATATTTTTGGAAAAAAAAAACCCAGCGTGAAGAAATTATATTTTTATCTGTTGGTTTTGCCACTATTTCGTATGTGTTATTTTCAGATAAAGCTTTCAATTCATTGTTCCCATTCTTGGTGATTTTCTGAATTAATCGCCTCATTATAAATTTCGAGTGCGCTCTTCAACGAATAACAGTAATCCACGGCGTAATCTTGTATCTTTTCAATTTGTAAGAAGTCTGGCCTTTTTCGCTCCCTTATTGGGTATCGACATGTCTGGTTACTATTTTCGTCAGAAGGTCTACTGTAATTGTCGTCGTTATTAATATTTTCATTGTGATCGATTAAGATGCTAGGTAATATTTCACATTTTTCATCCACTGGATCGCCATTTTTTAAATTTAATGTATCATTGGATTTTACATATCTAACCCTTTTAAGTATGCGGGACTATTTTTATCATAACCTACAAAAGTACCTTTTTCGCTTTTAGTATTTAGTTTACTGGTGTTTTCTATAAATGCAAAACAATCAGAACCAAATAGATGCATTCTGTTCATTTTAGGTTTTACACCACAAAACGCTTCATACAGCATTTTTCCTAGCCTCTAACTGAACGATCTATTTCTGATATATGCTGCTGCCATTAAAGCGTACGTCTATAAACTATGCGCTAATTTCGATTCGATAAGTAGGCATCTTGTCATCTCAAAGAGGGTTCGTCATGCCCTTTCAGCGGTGCCATTTTGGAAGAGGGAATACGGCGCTGATTTCTCGTGTTTAATACGGTAATTAATTAATAGAAGTTCAAACTCTTTACTAGTAAATTCAGTCCCATTGTCTGAGCGAATACATTTTACTTAACCGTACGGGGAAATATCACTAAATATATCTTAGTGGCGAGGATAGTGTCGGATTTGTTTTTTAGAAAATAAACCATAATTAAACCGGAAAAATCATCAATTAAGTTCAAAACGTACCTTAGATTATTTCTCCCCATCGGGCTGATCGGACCTGCTAAGTCACAATGCACAGGTGAGAGAATTTTCGTAGCTTTTTTGTCTGGCGTTCGGCTTATATCTTTTGTCATTTTCCCCTGTGCACACACATCACAATTTGGGAGATCGTCTGAAGGTATTATTTTCATGCCTTCGACTACATTTGGTAATGTTTTAATATCAGCTGTATTGCCAGTGTCCTAGAATTTTATGCCAGGTTTCCAAGTCGTGACAGGCAGTTTTTGAGAGAACCATACTTTTTAAATAATATAGTCGGCCATTTTCTTTAATGTCAAATACAGTTCCATTGGGGTATATCAATTTTGATGTATTTTGGCCAAATTGTATATTCGTGCCTTGTTTAATTGCAGCCTGCATGGAAAATATGCCTTGCTTAAATGTAGGCATGAACAAAGCATTTTTTAGAATACAGTTACAGATTTCGCCTTTATTATTTTTTAGGGATATTTTAGCATCGCCTCTTTTCAAGACTATATCATTTATTTGACTACCGTCGGCAAGTTCGACAAAATGACTTTGAGGATTAAAGTTTGAATCAAAATTAATAAAATCAGATTCCTTGGTGATAGCGTGCGCTGTAGCACCACAGGCTACAAGGAGATTTTTACCGTTTGTGGTATTGTCAAAGTTACATGTGAATAGAAATGTATGTTCTTCATTAAAGTTCTCACCGTTTTTTACGGAGTCCATTCTAGAGCGTTTATATTGACATTGGGAACTTTTGTGGTTGAGTCGTCCACAATTATAGCAAATAATTTTATTCTTTTTCTTGGGAAAATCACTTTTGGAGACGTTGCGGTGAGGTGTGTAATTTGGTGGTGTCTGCTTTTGAGAAGCATTTTTAAACTTCATAATATTGCTGGAGTTATTATTGTCCACGAGCATACGATTAGTCTCTTCGTAACTGCGCAATGCCACTTTAAATTCGCTAAAATTTATAGGTTTGTCTTTCTGAGTTATAACAGTTGTAAATGGTTTAAAATCGGCTGGAAGTCCCTTGAGGGTCATTGATATCAACAAGCTATCGCTTATTATTTCACCTGAGAGTTTTAAGGCATTGGCGGTTGTTTCTGCCTTTATAACGTAGTTGGTAATAGTTTCATCCTCGTTAAGTTTCAGAGATGTTAGTTCTGTATATAGGGATATAATTTTCAGTTTCCCTTTTGATAAATAATGTTCTCTTAATATGTTCAATGCTTTCCTTCCATCATCCAATGCGTCTCTTATAATCAGAGACAGACTTCTATCGTCTAAACATTGAATCATTTCTGCAAAAACAGTCGAGTTCTTTTCGTTTGGATTCTCTGTTGGAGATTGTATGACTTTGTGTTTTCGAATCCTTAGATATCCCAGAAATTTTACCTGCCACAATTCGAATTTAGATTCCGATCCGTCAAAGAAAAGACGGTGGCTGGGCGCATAGCCTCTTAAGTTTTGAGACATTGTGTTGAACAAAGATGGTGGCGTAGTTCAGATCAGTAACGAAGATGGCAGCCAAGAATCAAATATTGTCGGTGGCGTAGTTAACGGCGAATTGATTGAATCCAAAATTCGACAATTTTTATAATAATTTTGAAACGTTTTCATTGGTTGTTTAGCACAGCCGTTGGTTATAAAAATGATTGGCGAGTACATTCGTCTCATACCCCCATTAGGAGTCAAAAACATTTTACAGTTTATATGAATAAAGAAGCTTTATATAAATGACATTGCCCAGTCAAAGCAAATTGCTGGGCAGAGGGATTAGTCACATTTTATTTAAGATAGACCAAATATCCTAACTTGTTAGGAAAAAGTGACCACATGTTGGATTTAGGGAAGCATAAAACACATCCATCTTGGTCTATGAAAACTCTCTGTAGTAAAAAAAAAAAAAAAAAAAAAAAATCGTGCAAACCTTTTACCACTGGCAACGCCCGCTTCAGAGAGTGAAAAAAGAAAGAAGAAGAAGAGAATGGCCACTGCGTCTATTTATAGACTAGAGATCATGGGAAGAGTATGCAAATAACTTTGGACGGTTTTGTCCTATAAAAAGCCTGTATTTGGGAGAGAGGGTGTCTTTTTTGTTTGGCAGAAGCAATTGCTGTCAGAAGTGCATTGGACTGCAGGATTGAAGAGTGAAGATTGAGTTGTGGGGTCATTGTATTTAACCACAAGCTATTTCGGCCAAAAACAGATCATGGAATCTGGGATGTTGAGATTGGGAAAAGATGTGATACCACCTTTTAGTGGAGAAGGTGATGTAGTCGGATGGATAAAGAAAGTAAAACTGGTGGCTAAGCTTCAACATGTGCCAGACCTTGCCAGTTTTATTCCACTTTTTTTGCAGGGAGATGCACTCGCTCTCTATCTTGAGATGAATAATGCAGAACAAGAAGATGCAGAACTGATAGAGATGAGACTCGTGACCGCCTTCACTGAGGGGCCTTTTGAGGCATACGAAAAACTGTAACGATTCAAGTGGACAGGAGAATCGGTGGATGTTTATGCTAATAAAATCAAAAGATTGGCTGGACTAGCAGGATATCTGGGAAGAGGGCTGGAACATACAGCCAAACTGGCATTCATAACTGGATTCCCAGACGATGTATCTGTGGCATTACAGCAGCTACCGAACATAGAGAGAATGGATGTCAGCAAACTGATACCGACTGCACGGCTTTTAGTCAGCAAAAGGGTCGTAGAAACTCGGACATTGGCCGCAAGTGCGCAAACTAATGAGACTAATAAGGGAAAGAAAGAATCGAGCCTTCAGTGCTTTAGATGTCAAGGACCGCGCCTAAAAAAAGATTGCACAGAGATCCCTAGGGCCAGGGCAACATACTACAATTGTGGAAAATTTGGCCACATTGCGAGATATTGTCCTCAGATTCAGGGAAACGGGCAAGGGGGAGCTTCTGCGCCGCAAGCTACCCTAGCAATGAAATGAAGGCACGATACTGGCCTCTTCCTATAATAGAAGTAGAGGTGAATGATTCTGTAATGACTGCACTTGTCGATACTGGGTGCACCACTACTTTAATCAATTCCAAACCTTTGAAGGGATATGGAAGGAGCGGTACAGTGAAAGCAGTTGATGGGAGGAATATAGAATGTAAAGGAGCCAGACAAGTGGAGATAAAAGTCTGTGGAATGCACGTAAAGGTGAGGGCAATCTTGATGAATCACATCGTTGATGGGATCGACGTCATAATTGGAATGGACGTGATTAATGAGCTGGGAGGTGTAACTATAAAGAAAGCCAAAGTGAAGTTTGGAGATATACAATGTGCTGTGGCTGCCCATCAGCTGAATGTTTGCAAAATCGTGGATAAAGACTTTGAAGCAAACTTCGATGGAGATAAATGGACAGTAAGATGGACATGGAAGGGAGAGCCTCCAGTATTGCAGAACAAAGTCCAATATTATAAAAACTCTCTGGAAGGCGATAAGAAATTAGAATTCGAGAAAGAGGTGGAAAGATGGATATCGGATGGTATTCTGTTACCATGGAAAGGAGAAAGAAAAGGTGTGTTGCCATTGATGGCAGTATTTCAGGCCACAAAAGGGAAAGTTAGGCCAGTGTTCGACTTTCGTGAGTTGAACCGTTTTGTGGCGTGTCATACAGGGAGCGACATAATAGATGTATGTGATGAAAAGATAAGAAAGTGGAGACAGTTGGTAGGAGGGACCGCAATAGTGGACCTTAAGTCTGCCTACCTGCAACTACATGTGGCAAAGGAACTATGGCAGTACCAGCTGGTCTGTTATAAAGGAAAAACCTATTGCCTAACACGATTAGGATTCGGACTTAATGTCGCACGAAAGATTATGGCAGCCATTTTAAAAACAGTATTAAAGAAAGGAAGTAGGACGAAAGAGGCCACTGATTCATACATTGATGATATAATGGTAGACGTAACGAAAATATCGACACAGGAAGTTGTGGAACATTTGAAGGGGTTTGGGTTAGCAGCAAAATCTCCGGAATCCCTGGACGGAGGAGCGGCACTGGGCCTTAAGCTTATGAAAAATAAGATGGATGCACTAATGTTCAGGAGAGGCAACGAGATCCCAGAGATGGGAGGAGAAATTAGTAGGCGGGAGCTATTTTCGATCCGTGGTAAATTATTAGGGCACTATCCAATTGCTGGATGGCTGCGATTAGCATGCAGTTATGTGAAAAGAAGAGCAAATGGAATGGATTGGGAAGAAAAAGTTGATTGCAGAACCATGAAAGTGATGCAGGAGGTTCTAGCTGAGGTGAAAAAAGAAGACCCTGTTAATGGCGCTTGGCATATACCTGAAGTGAGCACAGGAGTCGTGTGGTGTGATGCAAGCAATGTTGCAACTGGCGTGGTTGTCGAGATTGGCGGTGTGGTGGCGGAAGATGCAACTTGGCTGAGGAAAAGTGATGACTTTAATCACATTAACATAGCTGAATTAGATGCTGTTCTAAAGGGTGTCAATTTAGCTATCAAATGGAGACTGACAAATATTGAAATAAGAACTGATTCAGCCACTGTACTCAGTTGGGTGAACTCTACTGTGGAGGAGAGTGGCAGACTACGAACAAAGGGTGCCGGAGAAGTGATAATAAAGTGGAGATTAGGGATGCTTAGAGAGTTGATGTCTGAATTGAAACTGCAAATAAAAGCAGTGTTTGTGCCTTCTGAAAGAAACAAGGCAGATGCGCTAACACGGATAAAAAAACAGTGGTTAATTGAGAAAGAGGAGGCGCCGATATGCTGTCTTGGAATTGGAGAAATTAAAGAGTTGCATGACATGCATCACATGGGAGTGGAGAGAACATTATATTTGGTGAGGCAAGTGGATCCGAATGTAAAACGGGAAGAAATTCAGATGATAGTAAAGAACTGTGTTCGGTGTCAATCGATCGATCCTGCCCCAAATATACATAATCCTGGGGAAATTGGAGTTTTAACGAACTGGACGAGACTAGCTATTGACATAGCACACTACCGAGGGGGACCGTACTTATCAATAATTGATTGTGGGCCAAGTAGACTGGCGATATGGAAGGAACTGCGAGTGGAAGCCGCATCTGCAGTTGCAACTGAATTAGAAAAGGTGATGCTTGAACGAGGTCTAGTAAGGGAGGTGATAATGGACAACGGCACTGTTTTTCGCTCAGAAATCTTTCAGACGATGCTAAAAAAATGGAAGGTTAAAAGTTATTACAGGGCAGCCTACAGACCTGGAGGAAATGGCATTGTGGAGCGACATCATCGGACCGTGAAAGCAATAGCTAAGAGAGGAAGAATATCGCCTGAAGAGGCCACATTTTGGTACAACATGTCCCCTAAGGTCGGGCAAAGAGATGACACAGTACCACATAGAGCAATCTTTAATTACGAATGGAGACATCCTAGAGACATGTCACCGGAAATTAATGATCAAGGACCTGCCAGAATCCAAATAGGAGAAGAAGTTTGGGTGAAACCGCCTAATGCCCGATGCACAACGCAGTGGGGAAGAGGAGTGATAACAGGAGTACAATCCCCAAACAACTTAAGTGTCAATGGAATGCCACGACATGTTTTAGATTTAAGGTGTGTGGTCCATTTAGGTGATGAGGATGGTGGTACTGAGGCAGGGAGTGATAAGATGAACCGGTGCTGATGCAGAGACCGCAAAGAGAACGCAATGCGCCGATCTGGACACGGGATTATGAGATGTGAATGATCTTTAATGATCATGGGGGCGTGTAGTAAAAAAAAAAAAAAAAAAAAATCGTGCAAACCTTTTACCACTGGCAACGCCCGCTTCAGAGAGTGAAAGAAGAAAGAAGAAGAAGAGAATGGCCACTGCGTCTATTTATAGACTAGAGATCATGGGAAGAGTATGCAAATAACTTTGGACGGTTTTGTCCTATAAAAAGCCTGTATTTGGGAGAGAGGGTGTCTTTTTTGTTTGGCAGAAGCAATTGCTGTCAGAAGTGCATTGGACTGCAGGATTGAAGAGTGAAGATTGAGTTGTGGGGTCATTGTATTTAACCACACTCTCATATCTTAAACAGGAAATAACTCTCATAGCTTAAATAAAAAGGCTTACTTTCGGTTTTAAATGCAGCTGTTGTTAATCTATAATATAAATCTTACCTTTCTGTTTAAATGTATGAATGTATGTATATTTCATGAAAACTTTCAGCAAAGGCAACGGATTTTCACGAGATTTGTATCATTTTGAAACTTGGCCCTTCGGATGACAAATATAAAAAAAAAAATTGTCCAAAAACATTGTTTCTTTCACCCTCAACTGGGTAGTTTTCTACAGGGAGGGTTTTTTTTTTTTTTTTTTTTCGCTGGTATTTTGTGCAAATCATTCAACCCTCGCGCCCACGACGTCGCATAAAATGCGTTATTTCGAACGCCAGTGACGTCACAACCACACTAGGCACATAAAACTGTTTTTTTTTTTTCATCTCTTTTCCCTCTGGCGTGTTATGGATTCAAGCTTACTACTATTTTTTTTCTTTTTTTTTTTTTTGTCGCTCGCAATTTTCCTTTTTATTTGCTCACCCAACACCCTTACACACACGTCCACTTTGTTTTCCGCCTTCGCTTGACAGGTTCGAGCCTGCCTGCCTGCCTACTACAACTTTTTTTTTTTTTGCTCAACACCCGGGTAACGCCGGGCTTCCAGGCTAGTTATTAATAATTGAAAATAGGTATGAATTAAATGAAGAATAAATTAAATAATATTTCTAAATAGAGCAATTAAAACGATTATATTAAAAGAAATACTAAATAACATCGGACTAATAATTTAGATAGATTTTCTCTAATGGTACATGCCGGACAGAAGTGAAGCCAGATACTACACTTTGTTCCTAATGTTCCTAATGTTCCTATTTACTTGCCTCCCCACGAGGGCAGAGTTAGACACTAAGGTTTGTTTTTAATGGGGAAGGAACAAAAATAAAAATTGTCTCAGTTGCGAAGGATTTCTCCTCTACTAACCGAGAACAATTGAAAAATTGAAGTGCAGTATCAGAACAGATATTACACTTTGATCTTGGCCTGAAATGTAGGTTTCTTTTGAATACATAGTATATATAGTGGAAATAAAGTGTATATAATCCCTTTTTCAGTATGAAAATTAATTTGTGAAACAGTTAAACTTGTTACATATTATTTTTATTAAAATTCTTTGAGATGAGTAATTTGTGTATTTATTTTATTTGCACACTGTTATCATAATTGTTGTTTCGTCACGCATCGACCAACTCATCCTCTGGCCTTCGGGGTCCGTGGTGCAGTGAATTGAGGTGTTGAGTTTCTACGGTTCCAAGTAAGCGTTGTCTGAGGACAGCGGTTTCAATCTTACTCAAAGCAGGCCTGAGGATTAGTTGGCCAAAACATGGTGAGTCAACAACAACAACTATACAAAGGCAGTCATTACTGGAAATACAGTTACAAACTTGGCATTCCTCTCACATCACCTGAAAAAGGCCGGAGGATGAATTGGCGAAAACGTCATGAAACAACTATGAAGATGAGACGAAGAAAACAACAAAAAAAACCCAAACAAACAAAATATGAAGTCTAACTTTTGCATGTATTGATTAAATTATATAAAAGTCACTTTTTGTGTGCGTGGGAGTTCCTTCCTTATAGGTTCCGAAACGGCTGAGCCTATCTTTTGCTAATTTCACACAAAGCTAATTTATATGTCTGGCAGTGTTCTTAGATATGTTTTGTACAGAAATTTATCTGTTAACTATCGAAAATCGAAAAAAATCCATCTTAATTATAGCGTTTTTCTCTCCTAGCTAAAAAGAAATAATTTTTGCACAGGAATATTTTACGTTACACCGACAAAAGAGATAATAAAATTTCAGCAAATCATTTCTTCTTAAAAGAACAGATTCATTATAATCTTGAGATATATCTTAGTTGAAGAGCATTCGACTACAGATTGAATAATCCCCTGTTCAAGCCCAGGTGTACCTCACCATTTTATTTTAATTTTTTCTTATTAATGATTTCAATTTATGATAAAAAGAAGCGGGACCATTTAAAACTGCTGCAAATCATTTCTTCATTTTCGTATCTTAAAACTAAACCTTAATCAGAAGTGACTTTTCCACGGCATTCATCATCAAGCCCAAGTATCCGCTGACGTAATATTGTAAACAAACATAGACGGAATTTGATGAACGACATTATTTAAAATTTCTTTTGTTTGCGAATTAGTTCACTGGGCAAATTATTCCTAATAATATATTATAATCAGTAGACGATTGATTATATTATAATACATACCGCATAATCACATTGGCACACTGATTCCTGCAGGATCACCGAAGTTAAGTAACCTTGAACCTGGTCAGTACTAAATGGGTAATCATTTGGGACTTCCAGGTGCTGTATACACTCTCTGCTTATCTCGGCATTGTTTCCAGTCGTCCTGGACTTCTCCTTACCACTGGACTTAAACAGTGTCGATTCAGGAGAGGTATGGTCGATGATTGCGCAACTCTTGCTCCACAATTACATGCCAGCTGCCTCTACAGGGGTTATCCTTTGTCTTTTGAGTCTGAACGGAGCCATTGAATACATTCGCAATCTGCATTAATGAAAATGTCATGGTGAGGCTTATTGTATGCCCGGGCAACGCTGAGCTACTAGCTAGTTTTAATTAAATTGTGAACAAACAAACAGGAATATGACTTTATTATAATAGATGTGAAACGTTTTATGCTGTATCTACAAGGCGGTTATCTTATTATAGATTTTCCTAATGTCTGTGTGTGTGTGATGCAGTTTATCTCAGCCTACTGGCAACCCACCCAGGCAAGTTAGGTACAAAAATGAAGCTTATGACCCAGCGGATTTTTTAGTGATATTTATATACATGTTTGGTGTATGAAAATACAAAAAAAAAAAAAATAAATAAAAAAATAACGATTTACTCAGCAACGTTTTATTTACTGGATATTTTTCCGGTATTCACCGGAAGTTATTATCTCCCTTAGTAAGTTCGGTTTACTGTGTGTGTGACGCGGTTTATCTCGGCCTACAGGCAACCCACCCAGGCAAGTTAGGTACCAAAATGAAGCTTATGACCCAGCGGATGTTTTAGTGATATTTATATCCATGTTTGGTGTATGATAATGCAAAAAAAAAAAAAAAAATAATAAATAAATAAATAAATAAATAAAAAAAATGACGATTTACTAAACAACGTTTATTTTATTTACTGGATATTTTTCCAATACAAGGACCCAAGTTTGCCTAGCTGGCCAAACTTGGGTTCTTATTACTTAAAGGTTTATTATTTAACATTTTAGTTTCAAGTAGCGAGCTGGAATAGCCGGATAGTAAATTAATATATGAACACTCGGTGAATATCTATTCATTAGAAACCTTGTATTAGAAGAGTCCCAATGTTAATTGAAAATATCCGTATCATTAAGCCGGATCAGTGGAATAATCCGAAAATCCTGGAAATTGAATGGTTCTTATTTTTAAGGCGACCGTTAATCCCTAATTAATATACGATTCTTTTACAATTGTTCAATATTTTTCTCCGTTTAATTTCTGGAGTAGAGTATTTTATGTTATATTAACTAGTTAAAATATCTGTTACTGGCAGGGTTCTAAAATTATTCTTTTTTTGCATCTCGACACACCTGTAAAAAGATAAAAATGTTTGTAATATTGAGAACATGAATTCAGGATTATCTATCTATATATTTATAAAAGTGAAAATGTGTGTGAGGACACAATTATCTATAACACGAAGGAAAGTTGTCTGAGTGTTTGTTTGCGTATATCGTAAAAACTTTCGACAGACGCAACGAATACCAACAAAATTGGTATTGTTAGAAAGATCGGTCTCTCGAACAATGGATATCGAAAAATTAGCCAAAAAGATTAATTCTTTGACCGTCAACTGGTCCATTTGTTGCATGGAGGGGTCAGTTTTAACATTGACATTTTTACAAAGACATTCACGGCTTGCGATCTCGACATACGTATAAAACACGTTATTCATCACAATTCACGTGGCGAGACAACTAATGCGTTTTTTTTTTGTTTTTTTTTTACTCCTTTTCCTCTTAGTGTTACAGGTTCGAGCCTGGCTTCAGCGGCTATTTTTTTTGTGCTTGCATGCATACTTTCTGCTGTTTTAATTTTTTAGGGAGTTTGTTGTTCAGTAGCCTTACTATACCACCTCTCTACACCCGAACAACGCCTGGTGCCCATGCTAGTTTTTATATATGGGATAAACATGTTGCGTAGGGGTGGAGTATATATATATGTATATGTACTGTATACAATAAACGTACGTATGTATATAGTTGAATCGTGGTGTGTTTAATGTGTATACGTGGCACTTCTAAATATCTATTGTTTCTTATAAACGGAACGTATGTATGTATGTACGCTGTGTAACAGACTGTTGTCCTTGTTCCTTAATGTGATTCGTCTTATCTAGTGATGTTGATGCGTGCGTGTCAACATAATTACATATAACACATAACATGACATAACGACATATCTGTTTCTGCTATTTGTTTCTTCTGGGAAGTACGTCCTTGAGGGAGCTGGAATCTGTTAAAAGGAACACTACAAGACAGGACCTAAGACGATGTGATATTATATATATGTATTTTGATTCACTCCCAGGTATTTCCTCAAAGCAGAACTGGAGTGAATAGCGACCTTTGGCTTGTTGTTTCTCTGTCTCTATTTTGAGACTGTTGCTCCCTTATGGAAAGGCTTGTCTAGCACATCATCTCTCTTCAAGGACTCCAATCATACTCGCCAATACTTGAGCAAATCGGAACACATGACATGTGACACGTCATGTTCAGTCACCTGTTTGGATACTTTTCGGTGCAAACTTGATCAGTTGACATGTTTTGAAAATCTGTCAAAATCATGACGATTCAAATCTCTTGTCCATTTATCACTAGATAAATAAATAATTATATAGATAGATAGATATAAAGATCGATAAATAGATAGCTAGATAAACAAATACATAGATACACAATTAAATAAACAGATAAAAAGATAATTCACTGTTTCTACTTGGTCACTCTATAACAAGCATTATTGTGAAAGTGTCACAGGTAAAAAGAAGCCTCGGTTCAGTATTAAATTCAATAAAATAATTTCAAAATACTAGCGCGGGTGGGGGATCGCCTGGCTTTTCCCGGTCGTTAAATACGCTTAAATATGATATTTTAATTTGTCCAGATTTCATATATATTATTATAGAGTTGTGATTTCAAAAGTAAAAAAAAAAAATCATTTGGGTGCCATCAGCTAGAATCGAAACTGAAAGCAAAACTGTAGTATTCAAAACTGGTGACGTCACCACTGTAACAACGTGACACGCATATGAACTAATTAAAAATCAACTCGGACAAATGTACAAAATGTATAACGATTTTTTTCAATTTTGACCCATTTTTTGACATTTAAAAACCATTTTAACCAGCTAAAAATCCATAAAAGAACGGTCGGTACAAAAAATCCAATCATTTCAGGTCCCTAGCGCTACTCTGCGACTTTTAGTTTCGGAGGAGATAGAGTTTGAAAATGTGTAGACAGACAGACATAGTGAGTTTCATAAATTAGATTGCACAAAATAAACAAATTAGGCACAAGGCCATTCAAAAGTGTGTGGATAATGGGTTTCATTGGTTAATCGTTGGTCTCAAATACTTAAAATTGTTTATCCTATTCTTAACCAGAAATAACTCACCACAATACCACATTCACTCCAGGGGCTTTCCTACTTAAGATAAACCCTAATTTGAAAAATTTTTATTGAATTTTTTACAGTAATAACATTGGCAAGGGAATGGGGGATAAACAAGAAACAACAGAAATTGGTTAGCAAGGCCCTCGCTTTCTAAATAATAGATCACACCCTGTTTTTTGGTTTGCCGAAACCAAGTAGGTTCAATCTCTAAGTGGGAGTGGTATCTAAGTGTGAGTGATAACATTTGGGATAAAGGCCAAAGATAAAAAGAAATCAACATGGGGGAATCTTGGACGCTTTCTCTTACTAGGGAGCTAGTTCACTCAACTAGCGATGAGTCTAGAAGCTTTAAAAAAAAGTTTGTATAAATATTACGAAAATATTAATGTCCATCGATATGAATAAACTCGACCTTTAGCCCCATTAAATATTGCGATGAAATTATAACACACTTAGAATTAGTGCTTCATACTAAATGTTAAATTCGTGCTCATTTTTGGGTTTAATAATAATAATTAGTACTTAACTGTGCATCGAACGGATGCCATATTCTTTAGTTCGCTGCACCTTCCGCTAACAAATGTCCATACAATATGTCAGCCAGATCGGTTTAGTAGTTTCTGAGAAAACTTCTACAGTAAATGTTGTATTGTAGTGACATCACAGGTAAAATAAGCCTGGTGTTGCTATATTGGGTACAATATAATAATCAATAGAGAACATGCTCTCTAATAATACGAAATTTGTATCAATTAAAATAATATATTTAAGAGTATTTCATGACAGGGCAATGCAGGGCAGTCTACTAGTGTGTGTGTGTGTGTGTGTGTGTGTGTGTATATATATATATATATATATATATATATATATATATATATATATATATACACACACACAATATATATATATATATATACATACAGAAAAACACACACACGCACACACATATATATACATATATATATATACATACAGAAACACACACACATATATGTATATATACATACAGAAAAACACACACATATATATATATATATATATATATATATATATATGAGAAAGAGAAGCACCTAATATTTAGCTTTAAAGATGTATTTGTTTGCAAACACTTCCATATTTGAAGAAATTGATAATATCATTACAGAAAAAAAGTATATATATATATATATATATATATATATATATATATATATATATATATAAACGCATTAATCTATTATCTTTTAAGAGCTGTTGGCTATATTTGACAAAGTTACTCAATAATACACATAATAATCTTCATAAAAAAAAAATGATGCGATAAAAAAACGATTTCTTCTCTTTTTTTTTTTTCTGTTTCTTGCTTGCAAGTTCTTTTGACGTGAAATTATCCTAAGGATAAAAAAAATGAGAGTGAATATAAAAACAAAAAAAAATACAATGATTATTGTAATGTACATAATAGCAATCATTTTTTTTTTTGTGTGTGTGATTTTCCTTGCTTATAAATTTCAGGTGAAAGATCAACATGATTAATTTGCTTTCTTATACACACACACACACACACACATATATATACAGTAGCAGGAAAACTCAATGTTGCTCGGAATTGAATGATGATCAACGAATATTTTACACTCTTACATTTTTATTGTCATCGAAATCCGTGAAATCGCCCGGGAGGAAACTTCACATGCCTCCATGCAGTAACTTAGTCTAAAATATATGTTATTCTATATTGCACTCTAGAGAACCTTCTGTTTCTTTTATTAAAGTACTAGCGGGGGTGCCCGGCGTTGCCCGGGTGTTTGGAGCTGTGTGTGTGTGGGAGGGGGGTAGATCAAAACCAAATGGAAACTAAATAATAAGCGAAGTAATAACCCTGCTTAATTATTAAAAAATGATGTCAAACTTGTTAAAAATAATCGGGGGGGAAAAAAAAAACAGCGAAAAAAGTTTTGGGAGGTAGGTAGACTCGGACCCGAAGCCTTGAGGTTAACAGTTTACAGTAGTCAATGGGACAATATCGTAGTAATCGTAAGTAGTGGAAATTTGGTAAATTGGATTACTTAAGGGGAACGGCTCATCAAGAATTTGTTTACGTTGGACTTGAAGACAACTATATTGTAGTCAGCTGGAAAGCAGGGAAGCAGAAGAGTTTCATGGAAAGGCAGTTCTAAGAAAGAAGCTTTGTTCATGGAATCTATGTTCAGGTTTAGGCACAGATAAAGATTGGAGGAAATTATAGATAGTGATTTTAGTTAAACTAGTGTTTTTCATGCAAGTTTCGCAAAGGAGTACCATAGATTTGAGCTCAGACGAGCACTTGCTATGAAAATAACGATAGAAAAGAGACACGCTCGCAAAGTCTCTTCTGTGGAAAAGAGGTTGCGGGAAAGAGAAAAGGGTATCCCCTTCTAGGCTACAAAGTCTATTTTGAACTCTGTCTAGGCTGAATAAGTTGCTTCTTGCAGTTCCTGCCCAAATGTGGCATCAGTACTCCATCCTTTTCTATAAATACTTTTATAACATGTGTTCTACAGAATTATTTGATCTATTCCTTGCTTCTATTGTTTCAGCTCGTTTCACTCACTGGTCTAGTGGTCTTCATCAATTCTCATTCTTGATTCCCTATTGTAATAA
The DNA here is from genome assembly GCF_053919585.1 of Euprymna scolopes. Classification (NCBI taxonomy): domain Eukaryota; kingdom Metazoa; phylum Mollusca; class Cephalopoda; order Sepiida; family Sepiolidae; genus Euprymna; species Euprymna scolopes. Next base: position 15,749,194 of record NC_136526.1, read on the forward strand.
AGTTTTCTATTCCAGTAGCTTCTGTCCAAAAACTGCAGGCTTGTGGAACTCTCTTCCTGCTGGCCTAACTTTCAAGACGGAGGCAAATTGACATCTCCTGCTTTTGTGATAATCGTCTGTCTTTCTTTTAGTTCTGTATATCAAGTAGCTTCATGCCTTGTCAGAAGCAATTTCCATAAAAATAAATAAATAAACGTCATGTTGTCTCTTTTCTATTACAGTCATCATGATCCATGTAATTACCCTGGGTAGCTCTCATGAGCTTATATAAATACCGAAGCAGCATCATTCACCCTAAGTGGGTTAAATTGGCTTCCACTGAAGGAGTAAGTTTCATGGGAATATAAAATTCACAAACAGTTTTCAGTCGCATGTGTATCACCATTAGTGAAGATGATGATGTTAGGTTTCTGTAGTTCTTGCAGATGTCCTCCTATATACAGCGCCTAATACACCTAAATGGTTTACCGATCTCATACTGACCAAGCTGAACGTTGCTCAACCTTGGTGGTCTAATGAGAACCCGTGTGTTAAGGTTATTGTACCGTATATGCTGTTTTAATATTTTTTTTCTTTTGAAACTCACTTATTCTGTTTTTTCTTTCTTTTCAGGTGAGTTTTTTTTTTTTTTTTTTTTTTTTTTTGCTAAAAGTGGTATTGTTCTGCTGTGAATCTGGTTCTAATTCAGGTTAGTAGATTTTTTCATCAACAATTTATTATTACTTTGAACTTTGGAGATGACGAGTCAACATAATTTATATTTGTCTTTGGATTAATGCCGTCATCATTGCTATTGATGCTAAATTTCAGTCGATGACTTCAAATTTTGATTGTGAATAGGTATTCTCATTTCATTTTTTTTTTATTGTTGTATTTTGCAATCCACACAGTAACATACGTTTCTACTATTTATTTAGAATATGAAGTCCTGACCAGAAATAAAAAAAAAAAACAAAATCAGCAAGATGAATAACTCATATCTTTTATTGAAAGATATAAAGAGAATTGATCCCCTTACAACTAAAATGTAACATGTTTTTCTGTATAAGTTTATAAAATGTCAAGTGTTGATGACTCCACTGCATGTTGTACAGCATCAGGTGGATATAGCTAGTCTGTTTATTATACAAACATTATTGATTACATATGTGCATACATGTTTCAGTGGTCTTGTATATAACCTTAAACTATATCCGATGGTGAGGCCTCAGCTTGCAGGCTTTTATGGGAGTGTGGAGCCACCCTTTAATTGTCATTGCTTCCAGATCAACTCTGACCCAAAGTGGTAGTACCTGTTAGGGTCCCAACTATGGGTTAGATAGAAATCGACTTGAAAAAAAAATATATATATATATTCTATTAAAAAATTCTTCTACAAAATCACTGGATTTGACATTAAATAATCTGAAAAGGGTTGATATGCCGTAAATCAACCAACCAACATGTTTCAGTGGAATCCCAATTTAAGAATAACACCTGATCAGACCAAAAAAGAGTCTATATTGAAACGGGAGTCAAATTAGTTTTAGAAGATATTTGGGTGTGGTTAACGTTCTGGAAAAAAAGTGGATTGTATACTTGCTGAATCTGAACAGAAAATATTTCTTGGAGGGAGGTGTGGTGCTCACATCTACAAAAATGGAGAAAGTAGCAACCCTAGTTAAAGTAAATGTCCCTAATGATACTGGCCTTAAGAGAGCTGAGAGGGAGTAAATAATAAAATACCAAGGTCTTATGTACGATGTGAAAAGCAACTGGAATGTATAGACCTCCACCAGTCTAGTGATTATTGTAGTAACTGGTCTCAAGAGAAAGCATTTCGAAAATTACATGGGTTAAATATACCTGGTGAACCAAGTGCAAAAGTTCAGGTTCTGCCATACAGAAGTAAAGAGTGTGAGCCACTTGACATCCAGTTGTAAAATCCTGTTGGGGGACGGCTATTATACGATGCAACACAATGGATCGTGTAAATATCTCGACTGGATGATCTGTAAAAAGGTTGAATAGCAAATGCAGCAGCAAGCCCTCGGAACATGTGCTGAAGGGATCAGTTGGAAATGGGTCCTGCATTATCCACTGTGGCTGGGCGGTTCCTTCATCTAGAAAACAGAGCCGTTAAACTTGATATGATGTGGGACAAAAAAGAGAAAAAAGCAACCCTAGTAGAAGTTAGTGTCCCCCCCCCACCCCAATGATTCTGGGTTAAAAAAAGAGTAAAAAAAAAAAGAAGACTATTCTCAATTTCCACAAATTGACTATCAGGCCATTATGCACTGCTCTTATATTTGGGCTGCTGAATCTCCATCCGATTTGAGGGTTCTTGATAAGGTGCAGAAACGTATCTGTAATTTAATAGGCCCCACCCTTTCTTCTTCACTGCAACCTTTCTCTCACAAACGTAATGTTGCTAGTCTCAGTCTTTTTTTTTTATTATATTTGGTCCCCCAACAAAAAGAGGATGGACCTGTAAATTCACCCTTGTTCATCGTCCGTCCACACCTTTCTCAATAACTACACCTTGGAATTTTTTTGAAATTTTGCTCAAACATTAAACATAATATAAGTAAAAAAATAACTGAATGGATTTTCTGGGAAAACTCCGGTTCCCCACCACTAGAGGTGCTTTTCGGGTAAAAATGGCTAAAATTGAAACTTTTGTGCTTATTAAAAAAAAATGATGCCTTGGATTTTTATAAAACTTTCTGCAAAGTTGTAACCTAATTGATTTCTATATAATTTTGTTTTTCTATACTTGGCAATAACTCTTGGGTGTGCCCCAAGGGCTCTTTTAGGACTAATGAAAACACTCCATTTTGGGGACTATTTTACTATATTTGTCCAAAATTTACACCCCACTTTCTTCCGTTTCCATTAATCACACCCAAATATCTTATAAAACTAATATAATTTTGACTCCCATTTCAATATCGATTCTTTTTTGGTCTGATGAGGTGTTCTCCTTGAATTTGGGATTTCACTGAAACATTAATGCACATATGTAGCCAGTAATGTTTGTATAAGAAACAGACTATATACGAGCTCTGTTCTGCCTTGAACACTCTTTAATAATCATGTGAATTTGATTGGATTTACATTCAGGAAACCGATCGATACAACATATGTATATTATTTTATATACTTATTTGTTTTTACATGAGCATTTATATGTCGCTACACATTCATGAGTATGTTTTGGTCAGCTAGTAACTAGAGACCACTTCAGGTGATATAGCTTATACAAAAGCTAAGTCCGTAGTGAAAATCCTTCAGGTATTCATCATTACAAGAAATTATTATCAAGAGGTTACATTAAATGTTATTAAAAACAGAAGTAAAAATAAAAATAAAAACGAGGAAGAGGAAAATAAGATTAATAAAAATAAAAAAATAAGCCTTAAATAATAAAGTTGATGGTAATATTTAAAACATTTAAAACAAAATATCTTAAAAATTATATAATAATAATAATAATAATAATAATAATAATCAATGACGGGATCAAATTATTAATTACAGTTCAGCCCAACTTTGCTCGGGCTCTATGTACTGTTCATAACTTTATGTGCACACACACACACACACACACATATATATATATATATATATATATATATATATATATGATTAGTTTTTTTGGAAAAAGAATTCCAGCAGAGTGCTCAATTAAAAGGAAAATCCAAATTTTAAGAGCGTACTTATATTTTGTGTACAGAAAGTTGTTAGTTGAGACAGGTCATTGGTACCGTCGGTTTCAAGCCCGATAATCAAGCCGACGAATATTGGCTGAAGAGAGCTTGATAAGGATACCTTAAACGGGCCTTATTATCGGGCTTGAAACCGACGGTACCAATGACCTGTCTCAACTAACAACTTTCTGTACACAAAATATATATATATATATATATATATATATATTAAAAAGTTTGACTCATGTCCAGGTAACCATACATCTAAAATTTCAAGTGTTTAGAACCAAAATTGGTAGAGGAGTTTGGTAGAGTCTGCAAAGGTCAACTCTTTCAACTTTGACACCATGGCAGCCAAGTTTTCTTCCAAAAACTGATGAAAAAGCTTGCTGCATGTCTGAATATCCTTTATCGAAAATTTCAAATGTTTAGACTTAAAATTGACTGAATAGTTTTCTAGAGATCGCAAAAAGAAAATCTTTTGAACTTTGACCCCTTGGTAGCCAAATTTTTGGCCAAAAACCGTTTAAAAAGCTTGCCCTATGTCTGAATACACTAATGTAAAATTTCAAATGTTTCGACCATAAATTGGCTGAGCAATTTGGTAGAGACCGCAGAGGTCAAATTTTGACCCCCCCTTAACATTTATTGTTTTGGGCGCAAATCAAATAAAAAACTTTGATCCATGTCCAAGTAACCTACATTTAAAATTTCAAGTGTTTAGATCCACAATTGGCGGAGGAGTTTGGTAAAGTTTTCAAAGGTCAAATCATTGAACTTGACAACCAAATTTCTGGCCGAAAACCGATTAAAAAGATTTTCCCAAATTTTAATACTCATGTCAAATCTCAAGTCTGTAGATTGAAAATTGACAGTAGTTTTTAATATATATATATATATATATATATATATATACATATTTAGTATTAGTCCTTGCACGAAAGAGCAGGACACAGAATTTTTTTAATAATAATAATAGAATAACAATAACAAAGACTTTCGCTGGTGAGGACTACTATTGAGTGCTACCAGTCCTTTTGAAATTCTCATCTCTATTTTTCTCGTTATCTACTGAATATTTTTAATGAAACCTATATGAAATATGTTCCTTATTAAATTGTAAAGATTTTCTATTCTGAAAGAAGTTTTAAAAATTTCATCTAAAAAGTTATTTTAAAGTTTTTGTTAAAAAATTCAGATTTTCTCATTATTCAGACATGTATGACAAAGAGGGAGTTGCAAAAAGAGTTGTGGTGTGAGGAGAAATACAAACTGAAATAGAGAGTAGGAGAGGTTTTATAAATACATGCAAAACCACATCCATTTTTTTTTTTAAATCCAAATTAATACATTAAATAAAATATAATCTTAAAAAGATACGATACATGTTAGAAAAGCATTTCATCCAAGGCATGAAAATTGTTAAACAAAATGTTTTTACTATAGGCTGTAAGGTATTAAATTTTTATACCTTACTTTGTAACATTTATAAAAGTGCACTTTGAAGATTAATACATTTCAAATTGAATCTTGTACCTTTATTTTTAAAGCCTATAGTAAAAACATTTTGTTTAACAATTTTCATGCCTTGGATAAAATGCTTTTCTAATCTGTATATATATGCACATAAAGTTATGAACAGTACATAGGGCCCGAGCAAAGCCGGGCTGAACTGTTTATGAATAAAATTATCTAACAATCAACTGGTATGGAAACTTGTGATTATAAGTTTTACAAGATATTACTGGCAGCAATATTCTATAAGTACTATCCCACCTAAATTAGAATTGCTCGATATACAAGATAGAGCAAATAAATGAAAATTTAGTCATTCAATGAATTTAAACATTTATGACGTGAAATATTTTCTCCTCTGAAGAGATGATAGACATCGAAATCCTATAGGATAAGGAATTATAATATTTTAAATGTATTCTTTGTCTTACATAGAATAATAAAAATCTTTTGATTTGAAATTCAAGCATTTCACGTCATAAATTTTTAAATTCATTGAATGACTAAAATTTGATTTAATATATATATATATATATATATATATATTGTAAGTTTTACTAAATCCGTGTAAAATGTATTGGTTTGACATCTGCTTGTTTCTCAATCTTTCCACTTTTATGATCGAAGATGAAGATGAGCAGGAGTCAGAAGTATCTTTCCTGCTGTCATCAACCCCATTCGCAGCATTCCCACAGCAAAGGTGACAGCCCACGCCCTTCCCTGCATATTGTTGATTTTATTGTTCAACTTTATGCAACATTCATCTTCTGCTGACAAACACTTCCGCCTCTTGTGCACGATGCACGTTCCGTCTTATGACCTCCCCCCTCTCATTCCTCCTGCTCATTGTCTAAAGCACCGATTTCGTTTTCAAGATGGGAGTTCATGCCTGCTGAATTTTCTAATCTTACCGAAAGGATAGTTTGCGATTTGTGTGCGGAATGCAATTTTTCATCTGTCAGGTTCTGCGTGAATCAAGTGCGCTTGATGTGTCTACAAGAGTGTAAAATGGTGTGCAGATGCGGAATTAAAGCTTGTGTTTCTGCAGCTGCACTTGTTTGCAATTTTAGAAAGAATATCATCCGAGTTGGTCCATTTATGGGCGGCCATTTTCTCATCTTGTTGAGATATTCTTCAAGATTGCTTGTCAGAGATGCATTTCAATATTCTTGCATGCACATACATGTGTTCAGTTGTGTGTGTTGGGGGGGAGAGAAGAGGTGTCTGCTTGTTTTGAGTCAATGTTCATATTAACGGCACATCAGCCCTTTTTTGGGGGGTATTAAATGAAAGCAGAACGTATCTTTTTCTATCTTCTTTACTTGTCGGCTGCCCTTGAACAAAAGCTTATAACAACAACGCAAGTCTCATTTTTCAGAAAATTAGGACTTTATTCGTTTCACAGTCGAATGTCGCACCCCTGTTTTCTGCCTATTCTTAGAAGGAGGGTGGGAATTTCTCTATTGTTTCATCTTCCATACATAGCTGCATCTCGTTGCTCAACGAGAATCTTCATCTTCTGACGACTGTGTTTGTCGTCAGACTCAAAAACTCGAACTGGGGACTAACTCTCCAGGCATTTATATTAAGGGTGTGTGTGTGGGGGGGGGCTGTAATTTCAGTCAACTAGCTAGCACTCCAAATACACTCACTGACCTGTCTCGTGACTCCTTGCTGCATGGGAAGTCAAAAGGTTTGATCTATATCACCGGTAATCTTTGTTTGACCCCTATCGCACTCAAAGACATCCCGCACTAATCCACCACCACCGAGAGACGAAGCATACTAACTGAAAAATGACGTCAGGCATAGTAGGCTAAACAAGTGAGATCTGTCAAGCAGTCACTGTTGATAATGAGGGGCAGTTTTTGAAATATGATGAAAAACTTTATTTTAATATATTGAAAAGAGAAAAATAACGAACACAATTTATACTTGAATTTAACTTTATTCAATATTAATTAAAAAAAAATATATACACACACATTGTAATCGCGCTATTCATGTCATGGACTCTGCAACACATGTCCGTGTGCATGTATATGAATATGAATGTTAATATTTGAGTATGTCTGTGTATGTAAATGTGCATGTTAGGACGATTAATATGTGTGTATGCATGCGTATATGAGTGTATTCATGCCTGTTAATATTTGAGCATTTCCACATGACCCCCGCAGCTCATGTGTATAAGGCATAATCTAGACGCCCAATTTTCACAAATTCTACGCATTAAATTATGCTGTATTTTTTTCAGTAACAAATCGAAGTTGTCTTCCAAGTGGTCTGTTGTGTCTGCTTTATTAGCGTAGGCATGCGACTTTACATATCACCAAAGAAAATAATCTGATGGGGTTAAATTGCATGAACAAGGAGGCTAGCTGACAGGTCCATTTTGTAAAATTATTCGTTCATCAAATGTTTCTCTCAGTAAATTGAGCGTATCATTTGCAATTTGCAAACGCTGCTTGAGTGTCAGTCTCTTCATAATGAATTTCTGAACCAAGCTGAACTCAAAATAACCGATAGTTACCAAATCTGAAATTAAAAATAAGATGCCTAAAAAAGACAATTCCTATGTATATGTGTGTATATATGTCTGCTAATATTTGAACATTTTATGCATATATATCAATACTTATCAAATCCCTATGTCCTGCAATAATTTGCCTACAGGAAACACACTTAAAAGAAAATGACAAAATTAACATAAAACACTACTCAATATACAACCACATAAACAAATTATCATGCAAAGCCACCGGTGGATCGTCAATACTGATAATATATATATATATATATAGAGAGAGAGAGAGAGAGAGAGGAAGAGAGTGTTAAGACGATAAATCGGAATCGCAAAATATCGGAACTTTTTTGATTACCTATTAGACATGTATTTCCATGTGCATGCATACGCGTGTCCATGTGTGCATATGAAAATGTGGCCATGTATGTTAATATTTGAGTTTACCTGTGTTTATATTAAATTTAGATTATAACCGATATTTTCTCTCTTTAGAGGAGGCGAACTTTAAATTAAAATGAATCACAGAAAAAAAAATGTTTTAATACAAATACGTGGTTTATTCTTTAGATTAATTTTTGGCATTTATAATTTAAATCCAATTTCGGGCTGTCTTTTGGCTTCCTGAGACGAAATGCACCTACATTGATGTTTTTTGTTTTCTGATCTTCTTTGTAAAACTTAATTTTGTTCTGCAAAACCAAAAACAAAAACAACAGCCCCTCTCCCTCCCCTTTTTTATCTCCCCCCCACTCCCAGACCCTGTCGGTGGAGTATCAGAATACACCGACTGTCCCCCCCCCTGCAGAGAGTAAAAGTCCCTCAATGGGGCTACCTGTTGGCCGTAGGTGGTGACCCTTAATGCCTTAGAATGGGATCCTGGTGGCTGAGCAACTCACGACCTTGGAACCAAATGGCCGTGATTTAGCAACACTCCACTTTGGCCCTTACTTCGGCTAGACAGGCGGTCGGGCGGGCTCGACCCGACCAACCGGCTAGTCATGACAGTCCCTAATAATAGTAAACCCCCATAAAGAGAAACACAAACACATTATACTCATATAAAAAATTAAAAAAAAAAACACACATACTATCATTAGAAGGCGATGGCAAGGGCCAATCAGATGATAAAAACTGATGCTATTGACAACTAACCCTTTCTACACCTTGCTGGGTCCAAGGAAATGAAAAAAAAATCGTCATAAGCAGCTATACTCACTGTTTGAGTATATCATCATTGTATCCCTGAGATGCTTGGGCGAATGGGTTTCCCCCCAACCATCTCCCAATTTAGGGCTCCGAGGAGGGTGGGGAGCAAGGATGATGAAAAAGACAAAAAATATTCTATGGCTTCCAAAAAAATTAAAAGGCCCCATCCAGAAAGCGATGAAGATGAAAACACAAACTTTCCGGAGTATATAATCTTGGAATCGCAAGATAACACACAAATAACAAAAATGTCCCCATTCAAAATCGAAAGAATTATCAACAAAAATCTGAACACAAAACAATTTAAAAAATTAAAAAATGGAACTTTACTTATACAAGTATCTACTAAAAGTAGTGCCGAAGAAATTTTAACATGGACAAAGCTCCATGATATAAACATCAAAGCCTACCCTCACAAAATCCTCAACACCTCAAAGGGAGTCATCAGATGTCCAGAACTAAACACCTGCTCTCTAGATGAAATAAAAACAAACCTAAAAAATCAAAAAGTTATAGATACTAAAAGAATTACAATAAAAAGAAACGAACAAACAATTAACACCAACACATATTAACTTTTAATACTCCTACTCCACCAACTGAACTCAAGATTGGATATATTAACATTAAAGTAGAAACATATATCCCCAGACCACTTCGCTGCCTAAACTGCCAAAAATTTGGCCACTTCAAAGAATACTGCACCAGGAAAGTAGTATGCCCAAAGTGTAGCAGTAACAAACACCAGGAAACAGAATGCCAAGGAAATATAAAATGCCCAAACTGTGGAGAGAACCATCCAGCATACTCATCGCTCTGCCAAAACTGGATCAAAGAAAAAAAATAAATGAACTCAAATATACCAAAAACATAAGTTTTACTGAAGCCAGGAAAATTATTGAACAGCCACCACAACAGAACCAACTAGATCATATGCAGGTGCAACCAAAAATCAATTAAAAACAATAGAAAACACTGAACTAAAGGAAATCTGTACCCTCATAAAATCACTTTGTGAACTAGTTGAGACATTGAGGGCCACCTTACGGCAACTGCCGTCAACTCCAGCTGTACTTGGAAATAACTACCAAACAGTTGAGAGTAAAATCCCACCAGATCCCAAAAATCAAACACAATCCTCTAACAAAAAGCCCACACAAACTGAAAACATCCCAAAATCAAAAGAACACTCGCCTAGTACCCTCCACAAAGGAACCAGAAAAGAAAAAAACCAAACAGTAGACATTCAAAATAGATTCCAAATTCTAGGAAAAATGGAAACCGAAAACACTCTGGAAAAAAAAAGAAACTAAACACAAGTAATCAAGAGGGAAAAAATTAGCAAGAACCCAAAACAGCAACATCCCAAGCAAGATCCAGATCAACGTCCAGATCCAAACAAAAAAAAGAAAAAAACCTCGAAAGCCATGAAGTCATGGAGATTGAGGAATCCAACAACCCAAAACAAAAGAAAGAAAATATAAACCATGACTAACAAAATCCTACAGTGGAATATAAGAGGATTAAAAATTAATTTCAAAGAAATACAAATACTTATCAAATCCCTATGTCCTGCAATAATTTGCCTACAGGAAACACACTTAAAAGAAAATGACAAAATTAACATAAAACACTACTCAATATACAACCACATAAACAAATTATCATGCAAAGCCACCGGTGGATCGTCAATACTGATAAACGAAAACATTCCACACAGCAAAGTGAACTTAAAAACAAATATGCAAGCTGTTGCAATAACTGCAACACTACACAAAACAGTAACCCTGTGTTCACTCTATATACCACCAAACGAAACAATAAACGAAACAGAATTAAACAATATAATCAAACAACTACCTAAACCTTTTCTACTACTGGGAGACTTCAATAGTCACAATATATGGTGGGGCAGTAAAAAAAAAACAACAAAAGAGGCCAAACCATAGAAAAAATAATTAACCAAAATGATCTATGCCTACTCAACAACAAAGAGAATACATATATGCACCCACCAACGGGAACCCTATCAGCAGTCGATATAACACTATGTGACCCAACTATATACATGGATTATAGCTGGAGAACACATAAGGATGCATGCGGAAGTGACCACTTCCCAATCAAAATAGAAAACGAGAATCCCAAGCTAGAAGACAAAACACCTCGCTGGAATTTACAAAAGGCAAATTGGGAAAATTTCCAAAATACATGTCAACACAGATTAATACCTGAAGCAAATCCTAACTTAGAACGCATCACATATTTCAGCAACACCCTACTCACAATAGCCGAGGAAAATATACCAAAAAGTTCCACCACTACAAAATATAACAAACCCTGGTACAATAAAGAATGCAAAGAAGCTATAAGAGCCAGACGTGCAAACCTAAGGAAATTCAAAAACATCCCAACGAAAGAAAATTTGGACACATATAAAAACAGCAAAGCCAAAGCACGGAAAACTATCAAAGAATCAAAACGGAACACGTGGAAAGACTATGTAACAAAAATTAATCAAAACACAAAACCCAAAAAAGTATGGGAGATGGTCAGAAAAATAGCAGGAAAAAATACAAAGAACCCTATTAAACACCTTATATGTGACAACACGAAGATTACCGACAAACAAAATATCGCAAATAAATTAGCAGAACAAAATATCGCAAATAAATTAGCAGAACAATTCATCAAAAAACCAAAATAAAAAATTCCAAGCTATAAAGAAAAATGAAGAAAAAATAAAAATAAACTTCAAATCAAAAAATGAAGAAAACTACAATCAATTATTCAACAGCGCAGAACTAGAGGAGGCAATAAACAAATCTCATGATACAGCAGTCATCCCCGACGAGATCCATTATCAATTCCTCAAAAAACTACCAAAACCATCACTGGACTACTTATTACAAATTTACAATGAGATATGGATAAATAACAACATCCCAAAAAACTGGAAGCAGGCAACAGTAATCCCAATACCTAAACCAAAAAAAGATCATACAAACCCAACAAACTACCGACCCATTACACTCACTAGTTGTTTGTGCAAAACTTTTGAGAGAATGATTAACGAAAGGTTAAATTGGTACTTGGAAAGCAAAAATCTAATTACAGAAAGCCAGTCAGGTTTCAGGAAAAATAGAAGCCCCACCGACCACTTAATAAAACTGGAAACACGCATAAGAGAAGCATTTGCAAAAAAAGAACATCTAATTTCTTAACAAATAGAAACTTCCTAGTACGGATGGACAACACTTATTTAGTCCAAAAAGATCAAGAAATGGGTGTCCCCTAAGGCAGTATCCTGTCTGTCACCCTCTTCAACATTAAAATAAACAATATCATAAAAAACATAGACCCAGGAATTGAAAACGCTCTATGCGTGGACGACCTACTTATATACTACCAATCTAAATATATACAAACAGCCGAACACAAACTACAACTCTGTCTGAATAAAATAAACAAATGGACCATAGAAAATGGATTTACATTCTCAGAGGAAAAAACTAAATGCATCCACTTTTGCAAATTACGAAAATTCCACCACGACCTCAACCCTAAACTGGATAACAAGAACATCCCACTCACCGACCAACACAAATATTTAGGTATTATATTCGATAAAAAATTGAATTTCATACCACATATAAAATATTTAAAAGCAAAATGCCAAAAGACAATGCAATTGATCAAAGTCCTAGCACACACCGATTGGGGTGCAGACAAAGTCACATTATTGAAACTATACCAAACTCTAATCAGATCTAAAATGGACTATGGATGCTTCATCTATGGAGCAGCAAGGAAGTCCTACATAAAAGAACTAAATACAATCCATCATCAAGGATTAAGATTAGCCTTGGGAGCATTTAGAACCTCTCCAGTAGAAAGCCTCTATATAGAGGCTCATGAGCCTCCACTGATTCTAAGACGACAGAAGTTAGCGCTACAATATTACGTAAAGCTGGTATCATGTCCAACAAATCCTGCATACCAGTGTACCCTCAGCCCACAATACACACATCTCTTCAACAAGAAAGAAAATATCATCAAGCCCTATAGCCTCCGGATAAAAAACCTTCTCACAGAAGCCCAAATGGACATTACAAAAATACATAAATATAACAAATCAAAAACTCCACCCTGGATGATCAAACAACCACACATAATATTAAAATTAAATAAATATCCCAAAACGAAAACCCACCCATCAACCTTCCATGAAGAACTACTTATCATCCAGAATACATACAAAGAATATACACAAATTTACACTGACGGATCAAAAGATGGAGATAAAGTAGGATGCGCAGCCATCCACAAAAAAATAAAACTAAAGAAAAGGCTCCCAAACGAATCTTCTATTTTCAGCGCAGAAGCAACAGCCATAGATTTGGCACTAAATATAATAACCAATGATGACCATCAAAAATATACCATATTTACTGACTCACTTTCAATACTCATATCTCTAAAAGAAAAAAAAATGACAAACCCACTTATTACAAAATTGCTAAACAAAATAGAAGCCATAACCATGGAAAAAAAAAACATTATCTTTTGCTGGATACCAAGCCATATCGGCATCTACATGAATGAACAAGCAGATAAGGCAGCAAAGGAAACTCTGCAACAAAACCACATGTGGAAAAATCCCCTATACAGACCTAAAGACTAAAATAAACACATATTTGAAGAGAAAATGGCAAGAAAACTGGAGCTCATGCACCAAAAACAAATTATTCCAAATAACACCAAATATTGGAACAAGAGACACCAAAAAGTTAACAAGAAAGGAAGAGGTAGTAATGACCAGACTGCGAATAGGTCACACTCACATCACCTAAAAGGGGAGGAGACACCAAACTGTATAACGTGTCAAGAACCCTACACAATACACCATATACTGACAAACTGCATTGACCTTGAACAAATCCGAACAAAGTATTACCAAGAAAACAATCTGAAAACAATATTAAACAAGATTGATCCCCCAAAAATTATCAATTTTCTGAAAGAGATTAAAATATACTCAAAAATATAAAGAAAGACCCCCCCCCCCCCAAAAAAAAGACTTAAGAAGAACAAACCAATATATAACACAACATAACTAACCTTTCGGCATTAAATGACCCCAAAGTGGTTGATATGCCGTAAAACAGAACAAACAAACAAACAAACAAACAAACCAATTTCGGGCACATGACCCCCCCCCCGAGGCTCACATGTATAAGGCGTAATCTAAAGGTCCAATTTTCACAAGCTCTATGCATCAACTTGGGCTGTATGTTGGCAATAATATATTGAATGTTGTTTTCCAAGTGGTTCATTGTGTCTGGTTTATCTGCGTAAGCGTGTGGCTTTGCATATTCCCAAAGAAAATAATGTAATTGTGGCCAGCTGACATGTCCATTTTGTGAAATTATTTGTTCATTAAAAAAAACATTCCGCTTATGAGGCCAATAAGAAAAAGGAAAGATGTTTTATTTTTTCATTTTTCATTATTTTTTTTATTTATTTTGCAAGTAGCTGGCTGTTTTTTTTTGTGTTTGTTTTATCATATCTTTTACAATTTGCAAACGCTGCACGGTTGTCAATCTCTTCATGATGAACTGCCAAACTAAGCAGAAGTCGAAATAACCGATAGTTATTAACAGAAAATAGAGTTGTCAATCTAAAGTTCTCTGCACTAAAAAAAAACAAAAACAATGCTGGGTCGATTAATCGAAATTGGAAAAAATTGGAACAGATTGCTTGTCAGAGATGCATTTGTATGCATGTGTATGGATATATGCTAGTATTTGGGCATGTATATGTATGTGCCCGTGTTAGGATGCTTAATCAGAATCATGAATCGGAAAAATCGTAACTTTTTGATTTTCTTTTGATCGCTTGCTGAAGCTATCTCTGCAACCGTCTTTATCAAACTGTCTCGATTCTCTGGCTTCCCGAGTGTGCTACTTCGTGCCAGCCTTGTCTAATCTCAGGTGTTGTTCTCTCATCTCCTTCTTTATCCCTTTGCAGTTCCTTGCAGGATTATTTTTACGAGACCTGATGAGCATGTGACATGATCGTACCACTTTATCTTCCTCCTTTTAACAGCTATAAATAGATCCTGATATGGCTCAGTTGCTTGTATGAGTCTATTTCCCACTTTCTCATTAGTAAGGTAATATATATATATGGAACAAGTCTGGGTGCCCGGTGTTGCCCGGATATTTGGATGTGTGTGTTGAGCAAAAAAAAAAAAGTGGTAGTAGGCAGGAAGACTCGAACCAAAGGAGGAAAAGAACATAGAAAGAAAGAAAATTGTGATGTCTTTGCTGTTGCGCCTATCGAAAAAACCGGAAGTAATGAATATATCGGCGAAAAAAGCGACCCCCTCCCTGTAGAAAAGTACCTAGTTGAGGGTGAAGGAATAATGTTTTTGGCTAATTTTTTGATAGTTGTCGTCCGAAGGGTTGAGCTTCAAAATAATATTGATCTCGTGAAAATCCGTCACCTCTGTCAAAAGAAAGGCATACATACATACATTTAAACAGAAAGGTGATATTTATATACATGGAATGTCGATGATCTTTCAGAAATATCTCATCTGACTGGCTTCTTCTCTCCAGGTTCACAATTAAGGTTAAACATGTGCAGATATGTGGAAATGACCAGAGAGCACATAAGTCTGTTTTTTTGAGCTGACCGTGATGTTTCTGTCATCTCGTATATTCCTTAGTTTAGCCAGTGCTGTGGTTTGTTTAATTCTTGCAAGGTCTTCAGGCTTGGATCCATCATCCATAACAACCGTCCAAAGATATTTGGAACTGTTGGTTTACTTTCTTTTAATCATAATCATAGAATTAAGATTTATAAAAAACTAGCGGTGGTCTGTAGTAAGGATGTTGAGCAGGGGCGAGGTGTTAAAAAGAAAAAAAGAGAAGGGGGAAGCAAGCGGAAAAAAATCACATAAATGTTAGAACTTTCAAAAAAAAACAAAAAACAATCCGGCGTTGCCTGGGTGTGTCAAGTAAAAAAACAAAAAGAAAGCAAAACAATAACCGCGTGGAAAGAGATGTAAAAAAAAAAAAATAAAGAATAAAAAGTGGTAGTTGGCTGACAGGCAGGCAGGCAGGCAGGCTCGAACTCATAACGCGAAGGAAAACAAACAAACAAAAAAAACGTGACATCTTAGTCTATGTCTCCATCATGCGACGGGAAGTTTGGAACGTTGAAATTAAGCGTAGTCAATCAAAAGAAGACGACGACTTGCTAAGATGTCTGCAAAAAAAGCCACACGTCCTTGTAGAAAACGGCTCAGTTAAGGATGAAGAAATGATTTGGCCAATTTTTCGATATTTCTCGTCCAAAGTGAAGCGAGGTGCTCGCTGGGCAAAACAACAAACAGCTCACTTAAAATTAATTTTTCAAAAACATAAATAAGAAAACAAATATTTAGAAAAATTAATTAAAAACAAATAATCAGACTTGGCTTGTTATAAGAGGTGTAAATTTATTTGCCCTGGTGTATCACACTCGTGTTTATTTTGAGTCCCATAAAAAAAGAAAGAAGAAGAAATCCTTCCCGACTGGTCAAATGTTTTTGGCGTTAAGTTGGAAAGAAACGATAAATTAATGTTCTTTAGAAAAGCCGTTCGGGTAAGGAGCGGAGTGAATAGATAAGAAGAATGTTTTTCTTTTTTTTGTGTGGTTTCACCATTGGAACCGGCACAGGGTGTGTCACGCATGAGCGACAGAGCATGGCAGTAACGCGTCTTACTCCTCTGGTGTTCGCGAGCAAAAAGAGAGTGAGAGACTCCTCAAATTTAGCCCCATGGCTTTTTTTTGTCTTTTTTTGGAGCTCTCCGGAAACAGTGAATGTTTAATGCCACTGTCAAAATTAGTTCCGGGGCAGACACTACATACCCCCCTACTAGACAGTATGTCGAACAAAAGAAAGTGGAAAAGTCACTGGGTATACACAGCAAATCGGTGAGGACATTGCACTGATCTGCCCGATCTGGTAGAAGTTGTAATTAATGGTGAATCACAGTTTCCGTTCTGAACTGCAGTGTTTTGTGTCCGTTTGCGTGCTAGCACATCGTCATCCAGAATAGCTTTCTTCAGGCGATCAACGCTGACTGAATCTCGTCTTCAGTCAATGTCGATAACGAAGAACTTTGAGTAGCGTTTCAATACCATAAAGGGACCGGAATACGGTGTTTGCAGTCGAGCTGTGCCTCCATTGTTCCGAACAAACACATGAGTCCACGATTGTATGTCTTTGGGGACATGAGTGCGTGTGTTCTGTGGGCAACGTTAAAAGGTTTCGCCATGTATTCCCTCACACGAGAGGTATAACTTGTTGGGTCAGGCATGCGTGTAGGAGTGGTCGGTGCGACTATCTGTCCAGGGAGAGTCAGCGTTGTTCCGTAAATCATTTCGGCAGGCGTAAAGCCAATATCTGCTTTTATGGTGGATCTGATGCCTAATAGAATGTTAGGGTCGGAATGTGCTCTAATAGCTGCTTTCAACTGAGGGTGCAGACGCTCGATCATGCCGTTTGCCGCCGGGTGGTACGAGGTAGTCCTTATGTGTTTGCTTCACAGTAGGCGAGACAACTCGGAAAAAAGATAGGAATCGAATTGTCTGCCCCTATCAGTTGTGATGGTGTGAGGCACACTATAACGCGATATCCAATGTGTAACCAGGGCTCGGGCAACAGTTTCTGCGGAAATATCTGCGATGGGGATGGCTTCAGGCCATCTAGAGAATCTGTCGATGCAAGTCAATAAGTATGTACAGTTTCTCGAATGTGGGAGTGGACCCACTAAATCTATGTGAACGTGTTGAAATCGTGCCTCAGGGGTTGCGAAGGTAGCAAGGGGACTTTTAATATGCCTCTGTACTTTCGATTTCTGGCAAGGGATGCAACTCTTGGTCCATTCGCAAACATCTCGGTTAATGGCTGTACAGATGAAACGAGAAGTCACCAGCTTCTGAGTGGAATGAATGCCAGGATGTGACAAGTTGTGTAATTGAAAGAAGACAGCTCGCCTATGCTTAAGGGGTACATAGGGGCGTTCATGACCGTTCGAAACATCGCACCATATCGTCTCGTTGGAACAAGGTACTGGGACTTGCTTGAAAGTTAGATTTTCGGAGTGACGTAAGCGATTTCGTTCTTCGTCATCCCGTTGGTCGATGGCGATCTGGTGGAGGTCGATCTCATCAATCGCTTGAATGGCATCAATGTGCATTCTCGACAATGCATCTGCAACTACGTTCTCCTTCCCTCTGATATACTTGATATCCGCAGTAAATTGTGATATGAAATCCAAATGGTGAGCTTCCCTGGGTGAGTGTTTTCCGGGCTTGGCAAGCAAAGCATGCGATAACGGCTTGTGATCTGTAAAAAGCGTGAAAGTGGATCCTTCCAACATGTAACGAAAGTGTTTAACTGCGCAGTATGCGGCCAAAAGTTCCCTGCTGAAAGTGCTGTATTTGGTTTCAGCGTGCTGAAGACGCCTTGAGAAAAAAGCTAGTGGTTGCCAAGTATTATCCACTAATTGTTGCAGTACACCTCCAATGCCAACGTCGGATGCATTGACGGATAAAGCTAGGGGTGAATCTGGATGGGGAAAAACCAACATTGTCACTTCTGTTAATGCCTGCTTGACCTTATCGAAGGAACGTAATTCCGTTTCGCTTAATGTAATCGTCTCATTTTTTTTGTTTTTATTTCTGAGTACGTCGGTTAATGGCTGCGCGATTTCATCACAATGGGACACGAAACGTCGATAGAAATTAATTAAACCGAGGAACTCCTGAAGTTTACGAAGTGAAGTGGGAGCTTGGTAATCGACTATAGATTGGACTTTCTCTGGAAGGGGACGGATACCTTCTTTGTCGATTAAATGGCCGAGAAACGAAAGTGAAAAAATTCCAAACTCGCATTTTTGGGGGTTAATAATAACGCCCTAATCTGTCAATCTGTGAAATAACTGCTGCAGATGCTGTAAGTGTTCATGTTCTGATGCACTTGCCACGAGGAGATCGTCGATATATGCATAGACGAATGGTAGTCCTCGCAAAACTGCGTCGATAAAGCGTTGAAAAGATTGCCCTGCATTACGTAATCCAAAGGCCATGCATAAGAATTCGAAAAGTCCGAAAGGAGTTGTGATCGCAGTCTTAGAAACATCCTCTGGGTGTACGGGAATCTGGTTGTATGCGTGAACAAGGTCGATTTTGGAGAACACTGTTTTTCCGTGAAGCGAGTTAGAAAAGTCTTGCAGATGCGGGTTTAAGTCTGCGCGGGCCTGCGCTCACAGGCGGTCCCCTTGTTTGGATATGATGAGTGACATCGTGTTTAACTTTGTCACCGTTAAACGTTGGACGAGTTAATTCCGGGAAACCTCGCAGCAAATCTATATATGGATCCGTGGTGTCTTTACGTATAACTGGGCTGATCTCTGTCGACCCACTGATTATGCCTTGCACGGAACGTCCAGTGTTATTATTAATGAGTTTGCCGCATTGACATCTGCAAGGATGCCGAAATGGTGCAGAAAATCCACCCCTAAAATCGGAACGGGTAGCTTTGCGACGATGAAGACCCAACATAGTGCGCGCTGTAATCCAAGATTTAATGTTATCGATGTCTCTCCATAAGTAGGAATGGAGGAGTGATTCACTGCGTGTAGAAATAAGTTTGATTGAGGGACGATTCTCTTTCACAAACTTCTTAGGGATGATACTGACTTCCGCACCGGTATCAACGAGAAATCGTATACCAGTGGTTCTATCAGTCACGTACAGGGTACGACGAATGTTGTTCTTGCCAGGAGTGTCTGCCGCTCCTACTGCCTGGTCTGGGCGTTTCCCGAGAGACGTTTCTTCGTATATGAACATGGCTGGTGGCATCGGTAAGCTCTTTCACCGAAACGCGCGTGGTACTTGCAGAGCCCACCGCTGTTCTGAGTGCTGCTAAATTGCCGGGGACGGACTCGCTCAGTGGGGTGCTTATGCATTTTTGGTTTGAGCTCGAGGCCACGTAACTGTTCATTCAGGTCGTGAATCATTTGAGCCTGTCGGTTTAGTTCCTCGCGTATATCCGTGGAGGGGTTTGCGACGTTAGGCAGGGCATCGTTAGATCTGTGCATGTGAATTGGGGCTATGGAAACGGTCACGTCCATAATTTTGTCGGCTAGGTCCGCTAGCTCCTCAATGGTTGTGGAGTCATTCGAAGAGGCGAGTATCATTTGAATTATTATTGACGAAAAGTTGTTTAAGTGTGTCCGGTGGTAGTGAGTTCTCACCCATCAACAGCTTCATACGTCTGAGTAACTGAGACGGTTTCCGATCTCCGAGTTCTTCTTCTACGAGAAGTTGACGAAGACGTTTCTGCTGTGAATCGGTTGTCCTACTAATCAATTCCGATTTGAAATAATCATAGCTGATCGATCCAGGGGGTGACATGATCAGGTCGCGAACCTCCGGCATTACTTCATGCATTAATGCGGCCACCACATGGTTGAATTTCGTCACATCGCTCAGGATCCTTTGCGTGTAGAACCTTGGCCTCTACGTGTGTGAACCATAATGTTGGATCGTGTGTCCAAAAAGGAGGAATCCTCAAAATAGCCTGAGTAGCCGTCGTTGAAGGAAGCGCCTCACTGTCCATCGTGGGGAACGCGTTGAAGAGAACGATGACCGCAGAAAATCTCCGTGAGATCCTTTACGCCTAGAAAAACCGATGTGCCGCTAAGGTCGACATGTACGTCATACGGCGTGCGCGTGGTCGCTGAGAAATTTCGCTTGTGTGATTGCAGGTAATTCTTCCTTATTGATAATATCCACAATTCCTTGCGTGTTCTGCCAAAGTCTGACGAAAAAAAGGGGTCACCAGTGTGGCGAGGTGCTCGCTGGGCAAAACAACAAACAGCTCACTTAAAATTAATTTTTCAAAAACATTAATAAGAAAACAAATATTTAGAAAAATTAATTAAAAACAAATAATCAGACTAGGCTTGTTATAAGAGGTGTAAATTTATTTGCCCTGGTGTATCACACTCGTGTTTATTTTGAGTCCGAAAAAAAAGAAGAAGAAATCCTTCCCGACTGGGCTAAATGTTTTTGGCGTTAAGTTGGAAAGAAACGATAAATTAATTTTCTTTAGAAAAGCCGTTCGGGTAAGGAGCGGAGTGAATAGATAAGAAGAATGTTTTTCTTTTTTTGTGTGGTTTCACCATTGGAACCGGCACAGGGTGTGTCACGCACGAGCGACAGAGCATGGCAGTAACGCGTCTTACTCCTCTGGTGTTCGCGAGCAAAAAGAGAGCGAGAGACTCCTCGAATTTAGCGCCACGGCTTTTTCTGTCTTTTTTTGGAGCTCTCCGGAAACGGTGAATGTTCAATGTCACTGTCAAAATTAGTTCCGGGGTAGATGCTACAAAAGGACAAGAAATATTGAAAATTAATGTCATGCTATAAAACGATACCAGTTTCGTCAGGATCCGTCGCCTCTGTTGAAAGTTTTTGCAAGACAGACACGCACGCGCGCATTTTGCATTTTAGATATTTGGAACTATTAGTTAACTTTCTTTTAATTATAACCAGAAAATTAAGATTTATACAAAATAAATATTTCAAATAAAAGTAATAATAGGATGTTTAGTGGTGGCAGCAGCTATTTATTGGTTTTTCTCTATCTTCCCGGGCAACGTCGAGACACGGGTCCGCTAGTATATATCTATATAAGTAATGCAATATAGTAAAATGATGGTAAACATAGATTTTTATTCATTAACGTATATTGCTCCGTTATCAATAGATTCCTTTCAGGAATTTACACGTTTTGTAAAAGTCATTTTCTTTTATTAAACAATGAACAAAATAATCTTTGATTTAGAAAAAGGAAAAAAACGGGGAAATGCAGAAAAGGATGCAATTTCGATTTATTTTTTGATTGATTTTTTTTTTTTTTCTATGTTTCTATGTTTACAAGAACTCATCCATCAAGATTATTCTGTAAACCTTACAATAAAACGTAATCAGATGGTTGGGGAAAAGAAGGAAGTTATGCAACGGTTCTCCATTCTTTTCAAATACGTCTATTCTTTTCTATTAGAGGCGTTGTCTGTCGTTCAGCCAAGCTTAAGTTGGAAATCTCATTTATGTTGATCTATTACGCTTAAATCTGAAATCAAATTTTTGTTAGTCTGTCATGCTTTAATGTGAAATAGCGTTGTCGTTAGTCTGCCATGCAGAAATTTGAAATAGCATTTATGTTGATCTGTCATGCTTAAATTTGAAATGAAATTTTCCTCCGTTTCCTCAGTCAGACTCAAGTTTAAAATAGAATTGTCGTCGGTCAGTCGTGGTTAGATTCAGACTATAATTTGTGTTCCTCCGTCAGATTTTAGTTTGAATAGAATTTTCGTTAGTCTGTCAAGTTTCAAATAGCATTTTCATCAGTCTGCAACGCCTAAGTTTGAAATAGAATTTTGGTTCTTTTGCCATACTGAAGTTTGAAATAATATTTTATTGGTCTGTCATGCTGAATTTTAAAATAATATTTTATTGGTCTGTCATGCTAAATTTTGAAATAGTATTTTATTGATCTGTTTTGCTAAATTTTGAAATAATATTTTTTTGATCTCTCATGCTGTTATGCTAAATTTTGAAATAGTATTTTATTGGTCTGTCATGCTAAATTTTGAAATAGTATTTTATTGATCTGTCTTGCTAAATTTTGAAATAGTATTTTATTGATCTGTCTTGCTAAATTTTGAAATAGCATTTTATTGATCTGTCATGCTAAATTTTGAAATAGTATTTTATTGATCTGTCTTGCTAAATTTTGAAATAGCATTTTATTGATCTGTCTTGCTAAATTTCGAAATAGTATTTTATTGATCTGTCTTGCTAAATTTCGAAATAGTATTTTATTGATCTGTCTTGCTAAATTTTGAAATAGTATTTTATTAATCTGTCATGCTAAATTTTGAAATAGTATTTTATTGATCTGTCATGCAAAATTTTGAAATAGCATTTTGGTTGTTTTGCCATACTGAAGTTTGAAATAGTATTTTATTAGTTTGTCATGCTAAATTTCGAAATAGTATTTTATTGGTGTGTCATGCTAAATTTTGAAATAGTATTTTATTGGTGTGTCATGCTAAATTTTGAAATAGTATTTTATTGGTGTGTCATGCTAAATTTTGTAACTGGTATTTTATTGGTCTGTCATGTGGTCATGCTAAATTTTTAAATAGTATTTTATTGATCTTTCATGCTGTCATGCTAAATTTTGAAATAGTATTTTATTGGTCTGTCATGCTAAATTTCGAAACAGTATCGTATTGATCTGTTATGCTAAATTTTGAAATAATATTTTATTAGTCTGTCATGTTAAAGATTGAAATAATATTTTTGTTGAGTTGTCATACTAAAGATTTTCATATCATTTTTGTTGGTCTGTCATGCTGAGGTTTGAAATAGCATTTTTATTCGCCTGTAATGCTGACGTTACAATAGACCTAAACATTTCGTCGTTTAAATAAAATTTCAGTTAGCGTTTTTATTGGCTTGCCACGCTTAAGTTTGAAATAGAATTTCTGTTCTCTCATTCTAAAGCATATTTGTTGTTCTGTCACGCGTAAGGAGATAGTTTCTGTTCAGGCACACTTTACTTTGAAACAGCATTTTTGTTGGTCTGTCATTTATTTTGAATAAAATTCTCAGTCATCTATCGCGTTGAAATTCCAATTAAGATTTTCGTCGTTAAGCGCGCAGTTCACACGGTCGTATCATGATAATGTTTTTTTTTTTTTTTATATTTTAATATTTTCTATGCAATTGCGAGATCATCTTCAATTGTTTTAGATGCGACCGTTATTCTTTCTTTAGTTTCGATAGAACACCTGTTTGCACCATACATCAACTGAAAGTATTTCCTGTCCATACTCCCCCCCCCCATACTACCTGGAGTAATTTGTTTAAAAGAAAAACTATTATTATAATTTGTTGTGTATATCCTTTTTTTTATATTAATTTTTTTGGGGGGAAAAAAAAAGAAGGGATTATTGCGAAACGGCAAACGATAACAATGATTCATCTTCACTTGTGAATGTATCATTTTTTTTGTGTGTGTTAGCAAACCCATACATGTTAACTGAATCGACTATTGACATTTTTTTTTTTTTTTTTTTTTTTAACTTATTTAAATATATATTAACATTTACGTGTGAAGAAAGATGCACAGTGAAATTAATACTTTAAGCTATAGCAACCTTGAAAAGTCTATATATATCTTGCTTCCAGCGAGGAATTAAATAGCATAGCTGACTATACTCTCGACCTTTGGTTATGAAACCAGTCTGGGAGAAGGAAAAAACGGAAATGAAATCAGTTTTTCTTTGCTTATCCTAGAATTACTTGCCGTGGTCCTGGACTTTTTGCCACTGGACTCAAGCAATGTTAGTTCGAATGGGGTTGGTCATTACGCAACCTTTGCTTCACTCTAGGTTATCTGTGTTATTTCGTTTCGCAAAAAGGTATTTTCCTGTTAGGGAAAAGATATTCTACAAAAGATCCATTAAACGTAAGAATGCTTGCACCTTTCTCAGTGCTATCATAGTGTAAGCGAGTCCAACTAGCTTGATTCCATAATCAGTGGCTATATCCATTGGACCAGTCATGCTCTGTCGCAGCACGAATAAAAGAGTCTCAATAAGCCTTTGGTTGTGCAACCAGTCTGGGAGAAGGAAAAATCATAAATAACATCAGTCTGGAATCAAACACTTATTACATACAGTTCTTTTTATATAATAGTATATACACAGCTGATCAAAAATTCAAGACCACTTAAAAATCTTTTTTTTAAGGATTGGTTTTAAACTCTTCCGACTAAAGGTTACTAATACTACAATCTAAAACGTTATGGAAACAAAAGCGAGCAATAGCAGCTAAGGTAAATCGCAGTAAAGCTGTTATTTGCAACTTTCTAAAGAACACTGAGAATTATAGAAAAGCAAAATCCTTTGGTAGGATCCCCAACAAATTTCTCCTGCATTGTGTAGGGGAATCAGACGGGTTGTTATGAATGACAGAGGACTTTCTTCTAGTCAAATTAAGGCGGTTACAGATGCTGATTGCAATCCAATAAGCATCAGACGACACTTACAACAAAAAGGCATGGTGAATAAAAAACGTAAACAAATTCCTCGATTGCTTCCACGTCACAAAGTGAACCGTTTAAGATTTGGTCGTGGATACTAAACCTGGGACGTTGAGAAGTGGAAGAAAGTCCTGTTTTCTGATGAGAAAAAATTCAATTTAGATGATCTTGATGGCTTCCAGCGATATTGGCATGACAAAAACATACCCTTTGAAAATTTTTTCACACGTTATAATGGTGGAGGGTCCGTAATGGTATGAAGTGCCTTTTTTTACAGAGGGATGATGGAGCACCAGGTGGTGCAGGGTCGTCATACAGCAGCTGGTTATGTTAGCATGTTACAGAAAAGCATCTTTGATGTTGAAGGGTCATCGTTTGTGTGGGGATGGATGGTTATACTAACAGGATAATGCTGCAATCCACACAGCAAGATGGACCTTGAGCTTTCTACAAGAAAATGGAGTCCGGACTTTAACTCAACTGAAAATGTTTGAGGGTGGATGACAAGAGAGGTTTATCGAAATGGCAAACAATATTCAACAAAAAATGAACTTCGTGAAGCTATCTTCAGAAACTGGAGCAGGATCCCCCGCACCTTAATGGAAACCCTTATTTCTAGCATGCCCCGAAGAATTTTTGAAGTCATCAAAAGCAGTGGAGGTAGAACTCATTATTAAGTTTGATTGTTGAATGTTTTCATACACTTTTTGTATAATTTAATAGAATTTTTGTCTCTGGTCTTATAAATTTAATCATGTGTAAAAAGCCTAATTTAATTAAAATGTGAATTTTAGGAATAAATCTTTGAAATGTAACTTATTGTTTCCATAACCTTTTAGACTGTAGTATTGGTAACCTTAAATCGGAAGTGTTTAAAATCTATCTTTAAAACAAGTTTTTTTTTTAAAGATTTTTAAGTGGTCTTAAATTTTTGATCAGCAGTGTATCGCTTACAAATTTATCATTGTTAACTCTTTTATGACCTGGTTGATAAATGATTATAACAGCATAAATGAAGTGGGAATTGATTCAAACACACCTTGTACGTATTAGTTCAGTATCTGGATAGATGCCAGATACCTCCAGATTGCGACTGTCCATTGCTTACATTCAGTATGCTGCCATCTATCTCAGAGAGTGGAGGATTTCGTTTGTTGTCATAAACACTTTTTTTCAAGCACTATGGATAATAATCAAGGTAAGTTTATGAAATGCTGATATTCTCAGTGGTAGCTGATTAACGATTGAACTTTATAATTTTTCCTTTTAAACAAAATTAACAATAAATATTTTTGGTGCTTGTGTATGTTTGGTACCACGCTATTTTAAAATAGTTTTTCAGGTTAAATTCAAGTTTCACAATATATTTTTTTAAATTAAATTGTTAGGTGGAAGCACAGAACGGTTACAAAACACCCTCCCCTCTCCATATTAAGAATAGCTTCCAAAATAATAACGTTATTATTTCAGCAAGGTGGCAAAACAACTTTCTTACTGACTACATTCTTTGTCAAAAGAAATATAGTTCGGTTCAGTCCTAGAAGTGTGAACCATACCATTCCTCGACGATCGTTTGTGCTATGGTTTCTTTTTGTCATCATTTTGTTATTCTAACCGTGTTGTCTCTTATCTTTACTAGGATGCGTGCATTGGCTTACAAGTTGTATTTACAGCAAGTAAAAATGACTTGTATAAAAAACAAGGCCGATAGCCATTAGTCGCGTGCTCTCGTGTAATGAATGAATGCGTGAATGTAGGATTGACATGAAATTCTTAAAGATTAACTAAAATGACCAAAAAAATGGGCTGAAATGACTTAAATAAATAAAAAGTAAATGACTTAGAATGACTTTAATGAACTTAAGGATGAATTGAATGACCTTAAGAATGACTTGAATGCTTAAAAAATAACTGGAATCCTTCAAAAACAACTTGAATGATCTGGAGAATGACTTGAATGGCTTTGAGACTGACTGGTTGTAAAGTGATCATTTTATATTAAATTGATACAGAAAAGTGATCCCCCACTTTATATTAGAAAGTTACAAGCATAAGTAGAGCATATAGTAAGGACAGATACTACACTTTGATCTTGGCCAAAAGGCCAAGAAAAGGGTATTTATTTGCTCCTCCACTGAGCAAATTAGGCACAAGGCCGATTTTTTATGTGAGGAGTGAAGGGAAAATGGCGACCAACTGCCTGGAGAATAGGGGAGGTGGATAGTGACAATTGGTATGAAGGGCTGCCCTCACATTGACCAAAGTCTTATATGTGGGGCTGCCCCCACATATGGTCCCCGCTTGCAGCATCTGCCGGAACAGATACTACACTTTGATCTTGACCAAAGGAAATGAGATTGCTACAACTTCGCTCAAAATGAACATATTTTCAAATGTCAATAAATAATTGAATAAGACTCTGCCAGTAAAACCTACTTAAATATGAACGTGGATTATGTAAGTTGATCGCTTCTTGTCACATTATTTGGTATTTTTTGTTCGTCATGTTTACTTATGCGGATTGAGCCTGTTGAAAATAAAATAAGTTCAAAAAAAGTTTTGGTAGGTAAGTATGAGGATCGAAACTGAACCCTTGAGGCAAAGTTAGAAAAGAAAACGTGCGACATTAACCACTGGCCCACCATGAAATACACCCGGCGTTGCCTGGGTGTTTGGAGGTGTGTGGTTTTGGGTAAATCAAACTCCGGATGGGGGGGGGGTTAAAATAAAAAAAAGTTTTGGTAGGTAAGTATGAGGATCAAACCCGAACCCTTGAGGCAAAGTTAGAAATTAAAGTGTGAAGAGAAAACGTGTGACATTAACCACTGACCCACCATGAAATACACCCGTTGTTGCCTGGGTGTTTGGAGGTGTGTGTGGTTTTGGGTAAATCAAACTCCGGATGGGGGGGGGGTTAAAATAAAAAAAAAGTTTTGCTAGGTAAGTATGAGGATCAAACCCAAACCCTTGAGGCAAAGTTAGAAATTAAAGTGTGAAAAAAAAAAGTGCGACGTTAACCATTGGGCCACCGTGAAATACTAACGGAAACACGTTCAAATTTATTTAACTATTTAGAATTGGCAGGTGCACGTTTTAATGACTGAATGAGGTCAACTTTGACTGCGGGACAGTATTTTAGTTACTGTGGGAACGCTTTTTCTATTCTTATTTTCCAAGATATTGGGGGGAGGGATCAGCTCTAATAACAAAGGGGATTGCCCAAATCGAATAGCAATTGTCTGATATAAGGAAAATTTCCACATTGATCAAAGCTGATTGCTTTCGGACGTTTCCAGCGATCGTGACCGGATAAAATACCACCAGAATTAGTGTCGCTTTTATTATATGAAAAATCCATATGCGGCGAGCGAAAAATGTTGAATATTTATCTTTTCAAATTCGAGCAAATTAAATAGAAAGGCGACCTCCGTTGTTAACTCATAGATGCCCGAATGTTTGGAGGTGTGTGTGTTGGGAGGGGGGTAGATCAAAACAAGCCTGTTTTAAAAAAAACAAAAAAAAAACGTTGGCCGGGTGTTTGGAGGTGTAAAAAAAACAGTTTTAGATGAAAGATAGGCTTGAACCCCGAACCTTTGACACGGAGGTGGAAAGGAAATGGAAAAAAAAAATTGCGACCTAACCATCTCGACCACGGGAATAGATGAATTGATAAATGTGTTTAGTTGACGTTTATAAAGCAAAATTAACAGGTGCGAGAACGTTAAGTCGTGTGATGTTTGGCCTAGTTTTGCACTGGAAGCTAGTTTCTGTTTTCCCTGCTGTGCGGCGATGAAAAATATTTCGAAAATAGCTTGTAAAAGTCGGGTAAATTAAAGATAGCTGCGACCAGAGTTCCTTAGTCGTTGATATTATTATTTAGACAGCATATAAAAAGTTTTAAGAAGGAGCGAGCCAACCGAAAATCATGGCGAAAAAAGCCTTTTGTAGACATACACAAAAAGCGAACGCACATATTTTCGCTTTTATATATACAGACTAGCGGGGGTACCAGTCGTTGCCCGGGTGTTTAGAGGTGTGTGTGCTCGGGCGGGGGGTATTTAAATCAAAACAAAGGAATAAGCGAAGTAATCACCATGTTGTAATATTATAAAAAAAATGTTAAAACTTAAAAAAATCGAAAAAAAAGCAAAAAAAAAATAACGTAAGGCAAACGAACGATGTTAAAATTTCTTACAATCGGGGAAAACAAAAAAAGAAAACGCGAATGTGATGGAAAAAATCAGAAAAACGAACGTTAAAACTACTTTAAAAAATCTGAAAAAAAAACATAGAACGTGAAAAATAGCTTAAATAACCCTGTTTCAATATTAAACATTTAAAAATCGAAAAAAAAAAGAGAAAAAAAACATCTCACACCACGATTTGAACAACCTTTAGATAAAGTGTGCAAAAAACCTGACACGTAACCCGCTCTGCCAACAAAGAGCAACTGAAAAATGTTTGAATTTATTTAAGTATTAGAAACAGAACTGACATGTGCCCGTGACTTCTATTTGACCTCATTAACGATTAAATAGAAGTCGTGGAGTTAACTTTTGCTGCAGGGTAGCTTTTCGGTTTGTTTACCCAACTTTGACTGGTTGTTTCGCCCAAGATGTTGGGGAGGGGGAAACCAGCTCCCCATTGTCCAGATTGAATAGCAATTGTCTGATATAAGGAGTTTGGCCCCACATTGATCAAAGCTGATTGCTTCTGGATGTTTCCCAGTGCGATTGCCGGGAACAATTCTTAGCTTCGAATTAGTTTCGGTTTTATACAAAAAAGCTGACCGAACACAAGACTGACTGAAAATAGCAATAATTTTGTAAAAATCGACGTAAATAGATCTAGAGGCGACCGCGTTCCCAAATCGTAGATATTATTATCTAGGGGGTATATAAACAGTTCTAAGCGATAGTAACCCCCCCACCCGTCTGGGACCGTCAGTGAAAAAAGCCTTTTGGAGACATACAAAAAATGTGCGCGCGCATTTGCCTTTTATATATATATTTATAGAAGAAAATAAAACAAATATACAGAGTGACCCTCAAAAGTATTATTCATGGAATCTATGTAATTATAAAACTCAAATGACTTTGTAACAGGTGTTGTAACCCAACATCCGGTTTACGACTTCCGGTTGTGCATGTGTACATAAACAAGTAATCAATGTGACAATAAAACATATTGTTTTACTGTGTACGGTTTTAGCATCTCAATTTTTTTTTTGTGTTTAAATTATCCAAATAAACAATTGTTAATACTTTCTGCATTTTTTTACATCGTTCATTTCTGTATTATGTTTAAGTTATTTTAACGCAATTTTCTTATAAATAAATCTACTTTAACCCGTTGACAACCATAAGAGCATTTTACAACGGCGATTTAACAATTACCTTCATTTTTTTCAATTTCAATTTATTCTCCATTTTTTAATGCACCTTTCTTAAAAAACATTCCTACATTTTCTTCTACACTACCAGCATAAATAAATAACCCTGAAATTATGTTTTTTTTAATTTGCATTACAAATAAATAATCAAAGCGACAATAAAACATATTGTCTTACCCTGTAGGTTTTCAGCGTCCCACTTGTTTTTTATTCGCACTTAAATTAACAGATATATCAAAATTTGAATTTATATAAGTATTATGGTATCTGTTCAGTGCACATTTACCTATAAGTATGGCAAACCACTTATAATTCAATGGCTTTAATTTTTTTTTCCAAAATGATATATTATAAACAGAACGACTCATAGAAATCTATCTATATTTTTTTTCATTTTAATATACTTTCATAGAAACTTTTCTGTTATGTCACAAAATACTATTTTCTTTACGTCACAAGTGTCACGCTCATACATCAATTCCATAGCTAATATAACATAATGACCCAACGGGTCACGAGTAGTCTAGTTATTAATAAAATTCGACTGAATTTCTGAAATCCAACCATATTTAGAAGAAATAAACCGGCGTCTATGCCGGACTTTTCCACAAAGTTATAGTCCCGAATGTCCTGTGGTCTTTGTTTCATCAATGTTCACAGATATGTGGGGGATATTTTCGAGATTAGGTTGATTAAATTTAATGGTACAAAACTTTCTGACCGATTTAGCTAAAAACAAGTAAACTGAAAAAAAAATAACAACAACAACAAAAAAATAAAAAACACTAAAAAGTCTATTTACAAGAAGGCTGGTATGTTCTGTTATGATTAGATGGGCAAGTCTATTCTCTGAGTTCTGGTTGACTGTCCATAAGTGGATATCACTATTTTCATGAGAAGTGCTCGACTGAACTCCAATCTATTGTCTCCCCTTGCCAAACTTTTATAAAACAACATTCGACTATCTACAACCAGATGCACTGAGACTAAAGCTGCCTTCAGGACTGCCAGCAACCACTGCAAAAGAGTAATAAAAAATGCAAGAGAGTCCGTTAAATCCAAACTAGCTGAGCAGCGGCTTGGTTCCCAGCAGTTTTGGCAAATAGCAAACAGGATCCTGAACAGAAGCGTGCGTTCTATCCCAACCATCATCAATGGACCCGAGGTCATCTCATCAGCATCAGACAAGGCCAAACTATTTGCCAAGAACTTTGCAGCTAATTCTACCCTATGCGACGAAGGCCATCAACTCCCCGTATTTCCTCCTATAAAGGACAACATGCTCTGCAACATACAAATATCTGTGCGTGATGTCGCCAAGCTAATCAAGAACCTTGATTCCAGTAAAGCAACTGGCCCTGGTGGCATTCCAATCATTGTGCTGAAAAAGCTTCAACTAGAACTTGCCCCCATACTTACAAAACTCTTTAAGCGTTGTCTTAAAGAGAAGTGCTCCCCAACACCCTGGAAAACCTCATCAGTATGCCCTGTATTTAAGAACTCAGTTATTAAGTCATCTCCCTCTCAGTACAGGCCAATAAGTCTCCTGTGTGTCATGAGTAAGCTGCTGGAATCCATATTAAATAAAGAAGTAGTCAACCACCTCAGTAGAAACAACCTTCTTAGTGACATGCAATATGGTTTCTGTTCTGCCAGATCTACAGCAGAAGTGCTAACTGTTATATTTCATAGGATTAGCGAATCTCTTGACAAAGGCTTCCTCTCTAAGGCAATTGCTCTGGACATATCAAAGGCCTTCGATAAGGTATGGCATAAGGGCCTACTTCACAAAATTTCTAGCTACGGTATAACTGGAAATGTTTTTTCGATCATAAAATCATTTCTCTCCGATAGGCTCATAAGAGTAGTAGTTGATGGGCAGAAATCAGAGGCCATCAATATTAATGCTGGAGTCCCTCAGGGGTCCATCCTAGGCCCAACTCTCTTCCTGATATACATCAATGATCTCCCAGAACACATAGTTAAATCATTCGTTGACATCTATGCTGATGACACGACATCAAAGGCCGTAAATAACAAAGTTCTCTCAGATTCTCTCTCCTCTGATCTTGAGCGCATGGTACAGTGGGAGAGAAGGTGGCTGGTTACTTTTAATGCATCTAAAACCAAGCGCCTATCTTTACATCATCAACGCTCTGATCCCCATCTGGAATCAATTGATATGGGTTGCTCTCGCCTAGGGGAAGCTCCATGTTTTGATAAGCTTCTGGGCTTGACCTTTACCCCTGACCTGAAATGGAATACGTACATCAAGTCAGTTGCCAAGATCACTGGAAAAATGGTAGGATCCTTCTACCGCTCTAGAAGATATCTCACTACTGATGCAATTCTCTATATAAAAGCCAAGTACGTCCAAGGATGGAATACTGTTGCCATATCTGGGCAGGAGTTGCTAAAAACAGCCTATTCTGCCTTGACAGAGTACAAAATAGGCTTCGTGGCCTAGTGGGTGATGCCCTTTTCTCTTCCCTGCAACCTCTCTCCCACAGAAGAGACGTTGCAAGCCTGTCTTTGTTTTATCGTTACTACCATGGCAAGTGCTCGTCTTAACTCCAATCTCTGGTCCCCCCTCGCCAATCTTTCACGATAAACACCCGTCTAGCTGAAACCACTGTCAAAAATTTTCCCCACTCCTTATATGTGCCAAAACCAAAACGTAGATTTCATGAACAAAGCTTCTTTCTTAGAACTGCACGCCTGTGGAACTCTGTTCCGGTTGCCTGTTTCCCACCTGACTACAACCTGGATGTCTTCAAGTCCAATGTGAACAAATTCCTGATGAACCGCCTCCCTAAGTAAGACACTTCATCAGATCTCCAAAACTAACGTATTGTACACACAATAACCCTTATCCCCGAGTGGCTTCCAGGCCTAGATAAGTGGTGACTACCTTCTAAAAAAACACTATATATGATTTTCACCACGCTCTATCTGTGCCTAAATCTAAATGCAGATTCCATGAACAAAGCTTCTTCCCCAAAATTGCCCGCCTTTGGAACACTATTCCACTGGAATGCTTCTCGGTTGGATACAACATGGTAGCCTTCAAATCTAATGTAAACAAATTCCTGTTAAGCTGTCCTCACAAATAATCAAATACTACACCATTCCCTTAACATTCATTAACCCTTATCTTCGAATTGCCTTCGGGCCTTGATAAGTGGTGACTACCAAGTAAAAAAAAAAGTTAAATTAAGAGTTACACCTTAACCTTTTAAGGAAAACAAATGATCCTATAGAATGTATCATAAAAATAAAAGAATCGATTCTTTAAACATTCTCCTGCTTTTTATTGAAACCAACCGGGAGTTCTTTTTAGTATTCTCGTTGTTCCCTTAAAGGCAATTGTCTGGATCTCTTTTGCACTTGGTTCACCAGGAATATTAGTTAGGTAGGACTTTTGAGGTTCTTCTTCATAAGCCCAGTAACCCCTATAATAATTGGTATGATTGATATCTCCGTAAGATTCCAGTTTCTTTTCATATCATACATGAGACCTTGGTATTTAGTCTGTTTCTCCCTTTCAGCTCTGTTTAGATCTCCATTATTAGGGACACTCACTTCAACCAAGATTGCAACTCTTTCTGATTCATTTCATATAACTATGTCAGTTTTCACAGCAGCATTCTCAAGGTAGGTGGCTGTAGGGATTAAATTTTTTTTTTTATTACATTTTCACCCCAAAAAGGCACATTGCTACTTTGATGTAGGAAGATATTATCAGGGACATAAGCTATAGGGGTACTATGTGGGGAGTTGGGCAGCAAGATGTTGGTTCATATTACACTTGACCTTCTGCATGTCAGTACAGTTGAGGAAGCAGGATCCTGGAAGGGAATTCCAAAGTCTAGCGATTCTGGGGAAGAAACTACTGGAGTAGAAGGCTCCCTTACATCTAGGGATCTCTACTGTGAAGGGGTGGGATTTTGCTTGTCAGGTTTGTCGGGGTATTTACGTTGAGGGGGTATAAGTGCTTGCAGTTTTTCGGAGCATTCACCGTTAAAGTACTTGTAAAACAGGCAGAGGGATGCTACATTTCGTCGATGGGACAGAGGCTGAAGCTTAGATGACAATTCAGGACCTATCAGGTTGGCGACTCTCTTTTGAACCTTGTCTAGGCGTGAGAGACTAGTAGCAGATGCACCAGCCCAAATATGACAACAATACTGTATACATGGGCGAATGGTGGCCTTATAGAGGTCGTAATGTATGGTATACAAGTCATTTCCAACTGTTTTTTCAGGTTGATGTTCCCAGGACTTGCTGCTACACTGGATATTTAATTTTTTGCAGAGGGTCCACTGGAGGTACTTACATGCTCCATCATGTCTCACTGTATAGTAGCCATCCCCCCCCCCAAAAGAACCTTGCAACTTGATACTAGATGACTCCCACTTTCCAATTCTGTGTGGCAGAATTATATACCATTTGTGTGTTCTTTTATGATGATTAAAATCCGGTGAAGGGGAGTGGCAACCTCCCTTACATCCTGATGTAATAAATATTGAAAAGGAAGCTTTTGGATTGCTCTTGACTATGGTCAACAATTTTTATCTCATGCAGATTAAAATCAAGAAATAATAATACAAAATCTCATATCTTGAATCCTGGTTGTAATTTGTATCAAAATCTATTACAGGTTTCTATTTTTGAAAATTTGTAAAATTTAGGACTTAAGAGATCCTAAGAAGAAATTAAAATTCAGGGTATCTTGCTTGATTGATGTCCAATCGGTACGAATCAAATTCAATACAACTCCGATATATTTGAATTTTCTAATGGAAGGTTTGCTCTTTTGTATGGAACTAAATTAAATTATACTAGTGGGATCTGTAGAAATTTCACAACGGACTCTTTCCTATGTAATATATTGATGTTGGTATTCTGTGGATGTTCAGCTTAAATGCAGATGCCTTGATGTTATTGTAGCTCTTTTGTTAATACTGCAAAAGTATTTAGCTAAGCAAGCAAGGACGCCTGGTGGAGCCCGGTCGTAAATTATGTGAATCATGTAATATGCTGAAATATGACATTTTAATACTTGCAGATTTTGTATATACTATTATAGAGGTTATGTTCTATTGATTTTTATATATTATAAAGTTGTGATTTGAAAAATAAAAAAAATATATCCGTAGGACATGGATGCATCAGCTTAAAATGAAACCAAAATTTATGGAAAAAATATATATATATATATATAACGTGAGTTCCTTCAGCTGTAACCGAAACCAAAACATATGAAGAATCCTTGGTAAAATTATTTATAAAAAAAAATAGATGATTTGAGTGCCATCAGCTATAATCGAAATCAAAACTTATGAAGAATTCTTAGTAAAATTATTTATGACAAGAACTGGAAGGTCATAACAATTAAATGACAGTAACTTGAAAGAAAAAAGATGTGTGATACATAAAATAACACGCACGCTATCGTATTAATATATAAATTACTTACAAAATATGATAATGTAATGTTAAATTTATTGCTCCCGAAACCTAGTGAAGTTATTATTCCTAAGCAACATGGTGTTAATACACATCTTCTGTCTAGGGTATTGAGCACTTTCGGATTAACATATATCACTTAATACTGTTTTATTAATTTTGTTGTTCTCCAGCAATGCTAAATATCTGGTTTAGTATACCACACTAAACGCACATACATTGAAGAGAAATGCAATGTTCAAACACGTTGACTATCTAGGGTATTTTTCTGAAGCCACACTAAATCTAGTTGAACCAGCTTCCTACAAAGGAGGAAGTTTCATGGGAACATCAAATTCACATTAATGTTAGGATATAATACTACTAAACATTATGTCTAGAATACTTATTTCAATTCAGGGTCCGTACAAATTTTCAATGTCCATTTTTTGGGGTGGTTTTACGTAGTTTTAAATGCGTTTTATTTCATCTAAAATATTTACCCTCCAACATGGCTGTCGTCATGTCCATTTTTTTCTTTTTGCCTAATCAGTCTAATTTTTGATTATCACAATTTTTTTTATCCCACGTTTGAAGTTTTTTCCTCGAGTAACTGCATTCCAAAATTCATTATGATCAGTGAATTAGTTTAGGAGTGAATCCTTTACATACAAGGTTATAAACCCATAAACATACCTAACTTTGTGAAGATAGAGAAGAGATACCTAAATATCTTTTCTAAAGTTAACAACAAAGAGAATGATTTTATCAGCTTATCCGTTATGTCACTAGAAATTTTCTGTCTGCAACACTATCTTTACACGTAGTTCTAACTTTTTACACTTCTACTTAATCTAGCCTTATGTGGAAAATATCGTTGTTAACAGTATTTTTACAGTCACATCCAACGTACATGTTATTTAACTGGCTCTACTATTTCTTCTCTTTTGCAGCCTCTTTCTCACAAACGTGGTGTTGCTAGTCTCAGTCTTTGCTATAAATATTGTTGTGGCATGCGTTCTTGCAGAATTGTCTGAGCTATCTCCTGTTTCTTTTGTTCTAGCTCTCTATCTATTCGTTTTTTTGTCATCCCTCATTGTAATACAGCTAGTTATCCATTAGAACTGCTGACCTGTGGAATTATTAATTAAGGTCAATATGACCTGTGGAATTATTAATTAAGGTCAATATGACCTGTGGAATTATTAATTAAGGTCAATATGTTTGTCCTGTCTTTTCTTTCTTCTTAGCCCCTTACATCAAGTGTCTTCACGTCTTGTCTGGGAGCGATTTCCATAAATAATAAAAGCTTTGATACACTTGTGTCTTATCCAAAATTCAGCAACATTAACTTTAAAAAATATAACAAAACGCTTTTATTTTTTATTTATTTATTTATTTATTTTTTATAGTAATGTGTTTATAAAGCAACAGAAAAAACAAGTTTATAGTTGTGGTCTAAATGTTTTTTTTTTGTTTTTTTTAAGAATATTATGTATATTTTTGCACAACATGACCTTTATTGATAAGATAGAAAATCGTTTTTATTATTATCATTATTATTATTATTAATACCATCTTTGAAAGCTAAAAGCTTTGCGGAGACAAGTTTAATGCCTGGAGTTTGCATCAGCGAACCATATTTGTGAGACTCGTCTGCTGGGATGTACATTAGATTCAGATAAAGCATATTACCGAACGTTGTCAGCATTATAGTTTGCATTCTGCAGGAAGCAGCCTTGTAGGGAAGTTTAAGTGCAGTAAATTAAAATAGAGCGACAACTACTGGAGAAAAGCGATTACAACCATTAACTATTTTACTTAGGTAAATAATAAAGACTAGCGGGACCTGTGGAGATTCCACAGTGGACTCATACATATGTAATACTAGCAGTTCAACCCGGCTTTGCCCAGGCCCTATGTACTGTTCATAACTTGCCCTACGTGTGAATACACTTTGTGTAAGATTTCAAATGTTTAGACCAAAATTTGTCTGAGTAATTTCGTAGAGACCGCCGAGATCAATATTTTTTAAACTTTGATCCCAATTTGATCCCCTTAA
Source organism: Euprymna scolopes (assembly GCF_053919585.1). Taxonomy (NCBI): domain Eukaryota; kingdom Metazoa; phylum Mollusca; class Cephalopoda; order Sepiida; family Sepiolidae; genus Euprymna; species Euprymna scolopes. The sequence continues at coordinate 15,787,210 of NC_136526.1, forward strand.
CCTTTATTATTTTGGTCTCAAATCAAAATACAAAGTTTAACCCATGTCCAAGTTACCTACATCTAAAATTTCAAGCAAGAATTGGCGGAGGACTTTTGGTTAGATCTGCAAAGGTCAACTTTTTGAACTTTGACTATTTTGGCAGCCAAATTTTCGCCCCAAAACTGATTAAAATGCTTGCCGCATGTCTGAATAGCATTTATGTAAAATTTTAAATGGTTAGACCAGAAATTGGCTGAGTAATTTGGTAGAGATCGTAGAGGTCAATTTTTTTTTTAAGTTTGACCCCAATTTTGATCCCTTAAGTTTTATTTTATGAGGCTAAAATCGAATTTAAAGTTTGAGCCATGTCCAAGTAACCTATATCTAAAATTTCAAATGTTTAGACCCAAAATTGGCTGGGGAGTTTGGCAGAGTTCTCAAAGGTCAAATCGTTGAACTTTGACACATTGAAAGCCAAATTTCTGGCCAAAAACCGATTAAAAAGATTTTCCTAAATCTCAATACCTCTTCTGTCAAATCTCGAGTCTCTAGACCGAAAATTGACAGTTATTTGGTAGGGAAATGTACACACACACACACACACACACACACACACACACACACACACACACACATTTTCACCTTTATAGATATATATATATATATAGATATTGATACTGACATTCTGTACATGTTCAGCGTAAATCGAGACACTCTGATATTGTAGCTATTTTGTTAAAACGGCAAAAGTATTTATCTGCTAGCAGGGACGTCCGGCGTAGTCAGGTCATAAAGTACTCTTAAATATGATATTTTAATTCTTGCAGATTTCATATCTATTATTATAGAGTTAATGTTCTATCGATTTTTATATATTATAAAGTTGCAATTTCAAAAATCAAAAAATTAATCCATATGACTTGGGTGCGTCAGCTATAATCGAAACCAAAACTCAAACTTATAAAAAAAATATCTATCTATCTATAAAAATGAAAGTGTCTCTCTGTGTGTATGTCTGTCTGTACATTTCCCTACCAAATAACTCTGTCAATTTTGGGTCTACAGACTCGAGATTTGACATACAGGGTATTTTCGGCCAGAAATTTGGCTGTTAAGAGGTCAAAGTTCAACGATTTGACCTTTGAGAACTCTACCAAACTCCTCTGCCAATTTTGGGTCTAAACACTTGAAATTTTAGATAAAGGTTCCTTGGACATGGATCTAACTTTAGGATTTGATTTAAGCCCAAACCAAATGTTAAGGGGTCATAATTAGGATCCAAGTTTTAAAAACTTGACCTTTGCAGTCTCTACCAAATTACTCAGCTAATTTTTGATCTAAACATTTGAAATTTTACATAAAGTGTATTCAGACATAGGGCAAGCTTTTTAATCAGTGTTTGGCCGAAAATTTGGCTACCAAGGGGTCAAAGTTCAAAAGATTTGACCATTGTGGTGTCTAGCAAACTATTCACCCAATTTTGGGTCTAAACATTTGAAATTTTCGATAAAGGGTATTCAGACATGCAATAAGCTTTTTAATCAGTTTTTGAGCAAAAAATTTCGCTGCCAAGAGGTCAAAGTTGAAAGAGTCGACCTTTGTAGACTCTACCAAACTCCTCCGCCAATTTTGGGTCTAAACATTTGAAATTTGAGATGTGGGTTACCTGGACATGAGTCAAACTTTTTAATATATATATATATATATATATATATATATATATACATGTGCACATGAAGTTATGAACAGTACGTAGTGCCTGAAAAAAGCCGGGCTGAGCTGCTAGTAATATATACATATGTATATAAGTACTTCAACGAAGGGTGCTCCAAAGAACTTGGTACAAGGTACCCATTTAATATAAATATGCCAGACTCACCCAACTAGCAGCAAATATTACATTCCTTTAATTTCGATTTGTGAAGTTTTTTTACTCCTATAATTTCTTTTCTTGAATGGCTTCCATTTGGAAATACCTCTCTGTTTTCCCAACTGTATCAATATGTAGAAATGTAAATGCAATGTGAACCAGCATATTGTTGCTCAACTCCCCACCATGGTTCCCCCTATACATCTAGCCCCCCACCCCCCTCACAGTAGTTTTTTTCACTTTGTAATAACAGGGACTGAGAGGTCATATCGCCTAGAGAGTCATATTGTCCATCTCTTGGGCCACGAGAGATGTTCTTTTGATCCTTTTCTTTGGAGGCTGACGCATTGGGAAGAGATGCAGAACAATGGAATTGTTAGGATTTGACTTTTCAGAGCTGATGGCAAACAAAAGAGACAATGGTTGGAAGAGGATACGGCAAGGAAAAGATGGGGTAAGAATGGCCTTCGTTACAGTTTCTGTTTCTTTTCTTTTTTCTTTTTTTCTTAGCATGTCTTTTCACGAGCTGACCCTTCCTTAGTTCGTATACAAGAAATTCTCTCTTGGACAAAAGCTTACGTAGTTGGGCGTTATCTGATCTACATTGTATTTGCTGCTGCCTCTTTGGCTTTCTTTCCGTACGAATAGAACAGCAGGGTGTTGTATTCTTTTGCCACAGGCTTTTGTGCTACTCAGTTCATTGGTTACTGTAAAATTGGGTGACAGAATATAAGTTTCTCTCCTTCTCTGTTTTTCCGTCTTATATATATATACATATATATATATACTAGCAAAAGTACCCTACAGAAAATAAACTCTGATTTATGAAAGTATGATAGGTTATGAAAAGGAAGGTTGTAAATTTGGGTTGAATTTGAGGGTATAAAAACCAAAGCAAAATATGAAAGTAAAAATAAAATTGATAAACCCCATAATTATACCATACCTGTTCACACTGAAACACTTATCACAATGTTCTGTGGATCTATATTAAAAAACCTTGTTAAACTTTGTGACATATTTCCATTCTATGGAGGTCAGGCGCGAACGAACACACCATAATTTTATTATACCACATTTCTTCAAACTGAAACATAATTATCAAAGTATACTTACACAGATAGATATGAAAAGTCTTTCTTAAAGTTTGTGCCTATTTCCATTCTATGGAGGCTAGGCGCGAACGCAGACCCCACAATTTTATTATACCATCCCTATTTAAGTTAAAACATACTTAGCAAAGTATTATTATGTACATCTATATCAAAAACACTTGTAAACGTTTTTTTTTTTTAATTTTCAAATTTTTTTATTTCCATACGTTGTGTGAGTGATTTTTCAAAGTGGCGACTAGAAATAATGAGACGTTTATCTTTTAGCGATTGTATTTCTTTCACCGATAATTTTTAAAGCTCACTACTGAGTGAAAAATATCTTTTCAGCTTTTTTTTTTTCTTAGATAAAACGAGCAAAGTCAAATTATTTAAACAATAAAAGGTTTGATAGATCAATATACCTGTTTTTAATGAAGGCTTTAAAAAAAAACATCTAAAGAAATTCAGATCTCAACATAAAATTCAATGCATGCTTAGAATTACACTTATTTAAATAAAATAATGAAAAAAAAGATTTTTATGATGTATATACTCGTCACAGAACAAAGATGTCATATTCTAAAAATCATGTGAGTTTGGCTAGTAACTTTTCTATTTGGCTAGTAAACGAAAATATTTAGTTGTCAAAGGTCAACTAAAGATAAATTTGTTTGTGGAACCCTGGTTCATCAAATTCCGTCTGTGTTTGTTTACAATAGCAGGTCAGCTGATATTTGAGCTTGATGATCTTAAAAATAGTCTTTCTTCTATTTTTGGTAAAGGAAAGAATTTTTGCAGGATAATATTTTACGTAACACTGGCCGCTCTAACATAAAATATTCCTCGGCAAAAATTATTATTTTTTTATCTAAGAGAAAAACGCTATTTTTCTGAGGGATTCTTTTCGCTTTTCAATACTTATCAGAAGAATTTCTGTACAAAACATATCTAAGAACACTACCAGACATATAAATTAGCTTTGTGTGAAATTTGCAAAAGATAGGTTTAGCCATTTCGAAACCTATGAGGAAGGAACTCTCACATGCACGCACGCACACACACACACACACACACACACACACACAAGGTGACTTTTATATAATAGTAGATATCTATAAAGTAAATTTTAAAAATATTTATGGCAATTAAGCTAGAGTGAATTTTCCGTGTTTGATTCTCATGAAAATTCGTCATACTTTGGATGAAATGCAGAAAATTCTGTGTAGCTTAAATTTTTGTGGGGAGGGCTACCACTTATCAAAATCTGGGGGCCACTCAAGGATAAGGGTTGAGTATTAGGTAGATGGATAGACAAGATCAGTCACTGTTGAACTTGGTTAGGGTTAGATTATCTCAATGGATGGCTCAATAGGAATTTATTCATATTAGACTTGGAGACAAGCGTGTTATAGGCACCCAGAAAGCAGACAGACAATATTGTGTCCCACAGACAAACAGTCGGAGGAAAGAAATTCTGCTAATGGAATTTTCCTTTAGTTTTGGACACAAATAGGGAATGAGTGAAATAATATATATTTTCAAAACTTACTACCTAGCTCTACTCACATATTGAGAACTGTTGAAGTAAATACAGAAATAGATACATAATGTGTATGTATGTATATATATATATATATATATATATAGCAAAGCTGGTAAATAGTAAAACTTGAAGAAGGTGCTCAATACTATTGCAGAGCAAATATATATTTTTTTTAATTTATTACCGTTTTTTCTGTTTAGTTACACATGTTTCCGCTTCTGTCCAAGTCTGACAAAGTTACTGGAAGTTACAATTCGGTAGCGGAAACATGTGTTACTAAATAGATAAAATGGTAATAAATTAAATATATATATATATATATAAGTACAAAATTTATACATACAAAGTTATATTGTACAAAATTTTGTTGAAATTCAAAGACTTAGATTTTTTCTCTTTTATATTTTATTTCACGTTGAATCTTTTCATTGCAGCTGTTTCGTTAATGGGATGAGAATTCTATGATTTTATGTTTTCATAGAAATTTTCCTCCCATCAACTCGTCAGATGCGATTTCCCTCCGATGTTATCAATAAAAAGTTAATTTGTACATGATAAACCTGGTATGTTCGTTTATATATATATATATATATATATATATATATTTATTTACCAGTGGTAAAAAAAAAACCGGACTAAAGTGCTCAATGTGAAGTCAGAGCAGTATATAGGAAATTTATTACTGTGAGTCCAGAATGAGTTTACAAATTGTTTCAACTAGAGGAAAATCCTCAAAGAGAGGAAAAATCCAACTAGCATCATCAGAATTCATAGATGGACTAAGTTATAAAGTCAAATAAAAATGGAAAGATCGTAGATAAAGGGGAGTTAGAAAAGAAGGGGGAGTGGTGGGGAGAGGACGTTGGAGTTTAAAGTAGTAGGAGTGTATTAAAAAAAGAGAGGGGTTTATAATTAAATATTAATTATGTGTAAATTCTTATATACGTGTTTTTTAACAGTTTAAACTTAAAAGACGCTACTTTTGTTGATAACGGCATAAGTAACAGTTAATTTAAAGGATCACCATGGCAACAGGTTGGAAAGTTAATGTTAGTGAAGGAACGGGTTGAAAATGGGGTTTAAAGTAATTTAGCCGGGCGGAGAGAGATTGAAAGGTATTTATTGTTTATAAAATGGAAAGAAAAAGAAAAGGAAAATAAGTTAATGAATTATACTTTACAGGTTTATTTTAATAGTGTGATGATATATATAATTAAATATAATAAATAAATTAGCCGGGCAGGTAGAAATAATACGTTACAGGTTTATTTTAATAAAATAAAATAAAATAGGTGAAGGAACGGGTTGAAAATGGGGTTTAAAGTAATTTAGCCGGGCGGAGAGAGATTGAAAGATATTTATTGTTTATAAAATGGAAAGAAAAAGAAAAGGAAAAATAAGTTAATGAATTATACTTTACAGGTTTATTTTAATAGTGTGATGATATATATAATTAAATATAATAAATAAATTAGCCGGGCAGGTAGAAATAATACGTTACAGGTTTATTTTAATAAAATAAAATAAAATAGGTGAAGGAACGGGTTGAAAATGGGGTTTAAAGTAATTTAGCCGGGCGGGGAGAGATTGAAAGATATTTATTGTTTATAAAATGGAAAGAAAAAGAAAAGGAAAAATAAGTTAATGAATTATACTTTACAGGTTTATTTTGATAGTGTAATGATATATATAATTAAATATAATATATATATAAATAAATAGCCGGGCAGGTAGAAATTATACATTACAGGTTTATTTTAGTGAAATAAAATAAAATAGGTGAAGGCTTAAGTAAGTAACTTAAATAATAGAAAAAAAAAATACAAAAAACAAACAACAAAAAGTCACCTCCACCTGTGGATAATTTTCTTTAAGACAGTGTGTACATTTATAATTAGAAGGCTTCTTTTATTAGGGGTAGGCTATAGAAACAAAATTTTATAATAATATATATAATATATTTCAAGTTAATTGACTGATCGTGAATAAGACCAGAGGTCTCTTGTCGCCTGATGATGTCTTTTAAGACTGAAACAGTAAATTTATTGTAGCGGCTTACGGCAATTTTGTTTACTCAAATTGAATAACATAAGATATATACTTTTAATATTTTACCACTTGATTCCTCATTGTGAATAAACACTCATTATGTTCGTTCAAAACTTTATTTTATTAACTATATAAGCAAACAATTGTTTTGGCTCATAATAATGTATATATCATTCGTTGTAAAGGTGCTTTGAATTTTTACTTCATTAGGGGCCATCGTCGATACAAAAAACAAACAACAAAAAGTCACCTCCACCTGTGGATAATTTTCTTTAAGACAGTGTGTACATTTATAATTAGAAGGCTTCTTTTATTAGGGGTAGGCTATAGAAACAAAATTTTTCAAATAAATGCCAAAAGTGGCTTATTACCTTCATTTATATGTAAATAGAAGGGAACAAGTGATTTTTTTCAAAACGGATCAAAATTGGAGGGTCGCTGGCCCCAAACGTGATTTGACCGCGTCAACGCGTGAAAATGGCCCAAATTTCGCCCCCGAACACACTTAATCACTTATTGAAAGCCACAGGGTGCATTTTTTTTTACTATAAATGCATTTGTATCATTAAATCTAACATTCCCATTGGCTATCCCACAAGTATAGGGCTTTTTAGGATATCTTAAGGGTCCAAAATGGGTCAAATTTACCCAACAATTAGCCAAAAATGGTCGGAAATCACGGATAATCCCCAAAATGCAGGTATTATATCTCATCGGGCTCCTATAAACACTCCTGTATGGCTTTTTACAGTTGGAAGACTGAAATAACCACCCTGTTATCTTATCCATTTGTATTTAGGGTATTTAGAGATCTTTGGGGGATGTAAAAAGGGTCAAAACAATCCAAAAATGACAATTACGCTTTACGGTACATAACATATGAATCATTAGTTCATTCATCAATGATACTTTTTAGAAACATCGTAACTTTACTACATCAACTTCTCAGAAAGTAATTAATTGTAAATTGAACATTGAATGTCAATAAAATGCTGTCCAAGAAGAGTCTGAATTCATATTGTTCTCATAGTTACCCCAAAATTGATGAAAATGGCCCTCGATTCGCTATTTCTCGATTTGTAACCAATATATTGAATAACTTGATAAAAGGTATGAGTAATTAGCAAAGAAATTATTTTGTTATTTCAAGACACAGCTTCACTTCACATTACTTTACAATCATTCAACAGTAAAATATCAATATAATGCATTAAAGAGCTCGTCAATCACATCATTATTCTCTAGCACAAATACTGGTTTTCGTCTTGTCAAGTTCCATGCACCAATGACATTGCACGACAAAAATTGAATTTTCAATGTCTTCTGCTCTTCAATTCGGGAAGGATATTGCCATGTTTTCTTTCTATTGTCGTTGGGAAGTGGTTCCAAATATTCTACAATGTATTCATCAATCCCAATTTTCTCCCGTGTCATACCAATAAATCGCTCTCGGCCTTTCTGCGTATCCCAGATGGCAATGCATGGTTCGTTCAACTCAACGTCGTCCTCCTGACTCCTGGAAATTCCGTGCACCAGTTCGCAGATTGTAAGTGACATGTGTTTGGGTGGCGATCTCGGTACATGGGACAGTGCTACGGATTGTACCCGATCTGTTTAATGAGTAGTTCAAATTGTTTGAGGTATCATGCTCTGGCAATTGGTCACTTATATCCTCCACTTCAAATTGATCATCGTCCAAATCCAAACGATTGTGCAGTTCTTGCTCTGCCAGAAACCGTTCATGTTCCATATCGACGTGGAAAGTGTCAATGAGCCATTTGCGAGAGAGAGACTTTAGATCGACAAAGAATCTTCGTTCATGTACATCAAATTCATCAGGATTCACATCTTTTGAAAGTATATTGAGAAGGACATGGTGCTCTCGTTTATATTTAATCATATTCACACGTCTGGAACCCTTTGCTTTGTAGACATCTTTGTCGTAAATTTTTAGCGATCGATCAAGTTTATGTTTTATCCCAGGTATTGTAACATAACGAACATCACTTCCAAAGGCTTTCTGCCACAATTGTAGTAATCGCAAGGAGAACTGGTGAATATGATTTTTCTGTGTCGTGGTACCATATTTGGCAGCATGATGTTGCACAGCTTGAATACATTCAGCCTCAGTTGGAAGAGAATCAAGCCGAAGATAAGTCGTAATTATAATCTTCGTCAATCTGCCCTGCTATACCAGTCATGTTTATTGCATTTTACTAACTGAAAAAGAAAGCAAAGTTCAATCAAATTCACAATTAATGCAATGCAATGTTATCGTGTCTATTTAAAGATGCCATTGCATTGTTACAGAAAGAAAACATTTCCTTATTTGGTAATTTTCCATCTATAACTTTTTGACAACCTATGTTGACTCTTAGGGACTTTTTGACTCTCTTTGGCTAAATCAGCCATATTTAGCCCCTTTTAAAGGTCCTTATACCCCTCATTAACAGTGCAAAAGTTAGGAGAGTGCCTGCTTCAAGCATTTCCCAACAGTTTCTGCCATGTAGAGGTGTCTTTGGGCCCATGGGAGGTGCATTTTGGAAAATCCGTGATTTCCGACCATTTTTGGCTAATTTTGGGGTAATTTTGACCCATTTGGGATTCTGAGATACCCTAAAAAGCTCTATACTTGTGGGATAGCCAATAGGAATGTTAGATTTAATGATACAAATGCATTTATAGTAAAAAAATGCACCCTGTGGCTTTCAATAAGTGATTAAGTGTGTTCGGGGGCGAAATTTGGGCCATTTTCATGCGTCGACGCGGTCAAATCACGTTTGGGGCCAGCGACCCTCCAATTTTGACCCGTTTTGAACAAAATCACTTGTTCCCATCTATTTACATATAAATGAAGATAATAAGCCAATTTTGGCATTTATTTGAAAAATTTTGTTTCTGTAGCCTACCCCTACTTTTATATAGCCAATAAACGGAGTTTTTCGGATGATTATAATGAGTGTCTATTTCCGTTGAGAAATCAAGCCGTAAAATATTAGAAGTATTTATAGCTCTAGTATTGCACTATTGAGCTACTTCAACGAACTTTAATACTTATATTCGAATAGAAAGTTTAATTCAAAAATATGTATATGAAGGGCGTCCTGAAAGTAATGTCTCCTATTTTTCATTCCGCCCAAATGGATCAGAGAGAATCGCAAATTAAATTGTCATGGTGACTGAACTTATGCATGCATGACCTGAAAGTTTTATCTCTCTGTTACAGATATTGATGGTGTGAGACTCTAAGAAAGCAACTTCTGTCATGGACGTGCGTCAGAAGCAGAGATGCATCATTGAATTCCTGACAAAAGTGCACTGTGAACAGTGGTGATTATGTAGAAAAATAAAAATACTAGAACACAAGAAGTAGACCGTTTTAATAATATCACTCCTGTCTTCGTTGTTCAACTTTTGGGGTTAAAAATATAGGAGGCTTTACTTTTGAAACGACCCTCATATGGCAAAGTGCAACCCAAACCCTCATTGATCTAATCTGCGGCCCATGGATTGGTGCTCACAAACGACCTCCCCAAATGTTCATTTAAATAGACACTCGCCCACCGCTTTTACATATATGTATGTATTAGTGATGAGACGATTCCAATATTTTTCCTGATTCTGATACAATTACCGATTCCGAACTATATTTATTCCGATAAAATTACCGATTCTGATTCTCAATAAATCTCGAATTGTTTAACTAGAAGACTGTTAATTCAGCCAATTTTCGTAAGAAAAAAAAAGCAAGTTAAATAGGCAGATATTTTCTTAAACGTCAAAATACACATGTTGGGAATGATCTTCACTGGTGGTTTAAAATCAATAAATATTATTTTATCATTATTACCAGGAATGGAAGATTTTACTTTAAACAAAATCAAAAAAAAAAAAAAGATGACAATTTAAAGAATCGTTATGGCATTAGAAAATAGGCATCATTTTTCCGATTCTGATACTGATTCCGATACCCCAAAATCTTTCGATTTTTCCAATTCCTGATTCTGATTAATCGTCCTAACACTAGTATGGTTTAATTGACGATCTTAACCATGACACGCAGAACAGGAAATGCGACACTTGTGAACGAGTGCCTTTGTCAAAAGCTGCCTATGTCAACCACCTTAAGTCGCACAAAACTCCTGTTCAGGTCAAATTTGCACCTGCTAGTCCGAACCAAACGATCTGTTCAATATGCATCAAAGTTTGCAAGTCTACTGCTGGTTTGAGAAGACATGTGATTGTTCATAGGAATACACTTCAACCTCCAGAGGAAGTCAACTCAGTGGAAATTGCTCAATTTGTATGTCACATCTGCTTCAAGATGTGCAAATCAGCGGCGGGAGTGCAGAGTTATCTGAGATGGTATGGACGACAAAATTGGGAGAACTCAATGTGACGGCGACCATCTGGAAAGATGCAGCAATCATCATATATATATATATATATATATATATATATATATATATATATATATATAAAGAAAGAGAGAGAAAGATATGTATGATTATATAGAGAGGGAGACAGGGAAAAAGATATTTTAGAAAGAGAGAGGGAGAAAGATTTTAGAAGCACAAAGACAGAGCTGGAGAGAGAGCGAGAGAGAAAGGGAGAGGGAGATATAAAAAGTATGAGAAATATTTTAAAAAGCCAATGATGGAAAAAGAGAAACATTTTAGAAAAAGAAAGAGATTTTAGAATTTCAGGTAGAAATAGAAATACTTAGGAAAGACAAACCGAGAGATAGCAATAGAAATCGGGAGAAATATTTTTGAAAGGGCGCGCGAGAGAGAATAAAGACAGACAAAAATATATATTGAAAAGAGAAAATAGTTTTGTTTTTTTTTTGAAAGAGAAATAGAGATTTTGATAAAAGAGAGAGGGGAGAGGATATTTTGGGAAGAGAGATATAAATATTGGAATCGTTCCATAACTAATATATATATATATATATATATATATATATATATATATATATATATGGTACTAGTGCACTTATTGATCCGTGCTGAAATAATAATGCTATTATTTAAAAAGCCGTTCTTAACATGAGGAGGGGAGGGTGTTTTGTACCTATTCTATATTTTAACCTTACAATTGAATAAAAAAAAAAACATATAATAAAACTTTAATTAAACTTAAAATACGATTTAAAAAATAGCGCGGACAGTAAGTGCACTAGCACTATATATATATATATTTATTTATTTATTTATTGTTGATGGAAGAGTTCCAATATTTTTCCCTGATTCTGATTTTTTATAAATCTCTAAATATTTAACTATAAAAGTGTTATTTTGTCCCGATTAATGTAAAAACACATCTTAAATGTGCATTATTTTCTCAAACATAAAAACACATTTGTGAGGGTGTGATCTAGAGATTTAATATTACTGGAAGTTTAAATTAATAAATATTTAATATTTTATTATTATTACAAGCAGTGGAAAATGTTTTATAAAATATAATGAAATAGATAATTAAAGAAATCGGTTTTTGCATCGGAAAATAGGCTCAAATTTTGCCGATTCCGATACCCCAAAAAGATCCGCTTTTTCCGATTCTGATTAATCGTCCCAACACTAAGAGATATATATATATATATATATATATATATATATATATATATATATATATAATGCTTGTTTAAAATAGGCATTTGGCGAGATTATTTGCAGGCACCGCTCCTATTGGTTGATCGGTAAAACTGCTAACTATCAACGCGATGGTTCTAGGTTCTAGGTTGGGAGAGGTACTAGTTTAGCGGCACTGATGGGTTGTGATACAACGAAACAGGACTATATGTCAATGACTACAAATATATTTTAAGCCCCCCTCCCTCTTTGGGTACAGCATTGTCGTAAATAATCTCACCCGCTACTTAATTGGCTGAAAAATGCAAGGCTTGCTGTTTGTTTTATAAATAAGTGGTTTGAGCACTATGAAAGTGATGGACGAATGTTTGTTTAAAATAGATATTTGGCGAGATTATTTGCGAGCACCACTCCCGTGGGTTGATCAGTAGAACTGCTGATTATCCACGCGATGGTTCTAGGTTCAATCCTCGGCTTGGGAGAGGTGCTAGTCTAGCGGCACTGATGAGTTGTGATACAATGAAACAGGACTGTATGTCGATGACCACAAATATACATATATATATATATATATATATATATATATATATATATATATGTATATATAGAGAGAGAGGGAGAGAGAGAGAGAGATGATTGTATTTTTTTTTTCCGTTAGTTCATACATTCTTATAATAGACTAGCTGAAGTACCCGGCGTTGCTGGGCTGTATTTGACATATGTGAATATCCCGTCCTCATACATAATAATATTATTGATTAAACGAAACATTAATGGTTTCTTTTTCCACATCCCCCCTGAGGTAGGAGCAGCAGGTGCGTTTTATTTTATAGAGGTGTCGCCAGTAGCACTAATTCTCTTTTCTAGTTTCATCTTTTAGTTTTTCAAAATATGATGCAACAATTTATAAATTAATACGATAGCGCTTCTGATTCCACTTGCTGTAAAATACGTTTCAATATATTTAAAATCATGCAGATATACGCATTTGTTAATACAAAAATATAATGGAAAAAGTTTTTAAAAAAAATACTTAATGCCCTCAGCTAGAATCGAAACCAAAACATTTCGCATCTTAGCCCCGTGCTCTACCTATGTTGATATTGATACAAAGGTAATAAAGTCTTAATACAGGGTGACTAAAAAAAAAAACAAAAAAAAAAAAACAGAGGACATTCAATTGTTTTTCTGAGCATTTTACACAGTCAACGGAGAAAAAAAGGCCAAAGACCCATATCTTTCGATGTGATGTTTTGAATATAATACATTAGTTATGACCAAAGTTTCATTTCATTCAGACAAAACACTAAGAAACGGGGCCTAATAAGAGTTGGGGCCCGTTTTGGAGGGGTCACCCTGTATTAACACTTGAAATAATGAATTTTAGTTGATCATGCGCAGAAAGAAGTATAAACATGTCGGCTACTTGAAAATAACATTTCGCGGCGCTTTTACACTATCAGAACGAAATCGTAAAACTGAATTTCACATGAAAACAACGGTATCTACGAATTCCTCGTATTTTTAAGGTGATTATATCCAAACATTTCGAAAAGCGATTAGGTAAAAAAATTATTTATTAAAGAAAATAGAATTTGAACAAAGCGATCGTATTTGCTTATGTAAGACGCAGGAGAGTTCAAAAGGGATGTAGTTTTCCGTTTCGATTTATTTTATAAAAACAAGATGGTCGCAATTTTTCACTTGTTAACGCGATTAAAGTTTGTTTTTTTAATAATTCAGTAATATTCAGGTAATTTCAACTGCATAATTTGGGAGCTAACATTGTAATTTATTAGAATCAACAAAAAAATTTGTAGAAACCATTAGTTTTTATCTGAAAACTCCATTTATCGATTAAAAAAAAATTTCGTTCTGATAGTGTAGAAGCGCCTATTTCGCATTTCAACATGCCGGTATATGTCTGTATGCTTTATTCATCCAAACAAAGATTTTACTTGTTATAAACCATCCTTGATGTATAATTAGTATTTCTTGCTAATTTCAGTGTTATGTGACCTGTAGTTTAAGAGTTTACCTGTTAAATATTTACACACACATGCATCTAATGTTTTATTTATGTAGACTTATAGAGAGATTCACCTCGTGATAATTTTTCTGAAAATACAGGATATTTGGATGATCAAAGTTGATACAATAACATTGTGAAATCTACATTAACATCTATAAAAAAAAGAAAGAAATGCAAATTTTTACTGGATTTTATTTATAAAATTTAATTTATAGGAAATAGTGATGCAAATTGTAATATTGTGTTCAGCACTCAGAACGGGAGCAACTGAGAAACGCCGGGTGTGCCTCGATTGGATTAAAGACTATAAATTTACCAAGATTTTAATTATATCACTTTACATAATAAATATTGGATACATCATTGAGATCCACCTGTAAAATTGAATATTATAAAATGTCAAAAAAAACAAAAAAAAAAAGACAACAACAACAAAGGTAATATGATGTAATGAACGCGCTACGAAAGGACATATGCTTCCTCGTTGAATGGTCCTGGATATGACCTTAAACTATATCCAGTGGTGAGGCCCCAGCTTGTGGGCTTTGGGGAGTGTGGAGCCACCCTTTAATTACCATTGCTCCCAGGTCCACTCTGACCCGGAGTGGTAGTACCTGTTAGGGTCCCAACTATGGGTTGAATAGAAACCGACGTGAAAACAACAAATATATTCTATTAAAAAAATTTTTTCTTCAAAATCTTTGGATTCGGCATTAAATAACCCAAAAAGGGTTGATATGCCGTAAAACAAAAACAACCAACCAATCCTCATTGAATCCCAGTGCAACGGCAAATGTTTCTATAAGCGCATTCCCATCGGAAGCAGAAACGGAAATAAGTCGGTAGATAATTGAATTGAAAAAAAAAAAATCAAAATAAGCCTGTAATTACTAAAAAAAAAAGGAGGACGAAATAAATAAAAGATTGAAAGATGAAAAGAATAGGAAGTTTGCGGTAAGTTAAATTATCGATATTAGTATGCAGGATTATTTTATAAATAATAAGAGGCTTTAAACCAAAGTATTAGTTCCATGTTTTGTACAAAAGGAAAACTATGGTTGATAACAGCTTCTTGACTGCGCCAGGGGATCACCACACTCTTCAGCATATCCAAATACACTTTGGTATTGACTTTTAAGCCAACTTCAAAGATGTGAGGTGGCATGATGTAGTCCTCACTTGAAACCAAACCAAAGACCATAATCATGGCCAGAAACTTCATTGAGCTGTGCCCTCAAGCGTTGAACCGTCCAGATTTGCATTTTGAGGATGCTGACAATGGTCCTATTATCATAATTTTGATCATAGAGGGAATGAGTTGTACAGAGGTGCATCTCTGATCTCGCTTGTTGAACATTGTGTTAATTTCAGACATAATAGAAGGCTCCTATAACTCTTGAGATCTGTACACATCTGGCCAACTAGTAGATGGTCTGCAGCAAAGAAAACCGGTTTTGATCAGACGGAAATGGAATCATGTCGTCTTTACTAAGGCAACAATTTATCGTACCACCCTTATTTTGTTTTTTAATCCTCACATTCCATGAACGATGTTTCTGATAAAAAGAAGAAGAGTTGCGGTTTTCTGGGCTGGTATCTAGCAAGTAAACACTTATTGTCGACTAGTTATTGACCTCAAAACAGTGTATTTTTGTCCCCCCCCCTAAAAAAAAAGTATAGTGAACCTGTAAATTCACCCTTGTCCGTTCGTCCATTTGCACTTTTCTCAGTAACTACGCATTGGAATTTTTTGAAATTTTGCACAAACATTAAACATGATGTGAGTAAAAACATTAATAGAACGGATTTTCCGGGGAAAACTCCGATCCCCCCCCCCTGCGCTCCCAGTGGGGTTCCTTTTGGGTTAAAATGGCTAACAGTGACACTTTTGTGCTTCTTACAAAAAATTGATGCTTTGGATTTTTATAAAACTTTCTGAAAAGTTGTAACTGACTGATTTTCTATAGAATTTTGTTTGTCTATACTTGGTGATAACTCTTGGGTGTGCCCCAGGGGCTCTTTTATGGTTAATAAAAACACTCCATTTTTGGGACTATTTGATTATATTTGTTTAATATTTTCTGTGTATGCCTATTTAACAGTTTTGCATGGTGCTGAACTCAAATTTAAATATGTTAAGACCATGGGGACTTTTGGAGCTAAATGAAGGGGAGGCAAATGATAGACTTAGTTATTTCTTTTTTTACAAGGTGCTGAACTCGAATTTACACATGTTTAGGCCTAAAACTGCATTGTTGGTTCATTTTCACCAGGATTTAATGTCCCCTGGGGACTTTTGGGGCTAAATGGGGAGAGGGGAGGAACAAATGCTGAACTTAGTCATTTTCTAATGACTCGTTCACTGTGCACTCATGAAAGACCATGCATGCATCGCTTGCTTTACATCAAGTAACTTTATGTCTTGTCTAGAGCGACTTGTATAAAACCTATCTTGGACGTATTATTTTATTTATTGCGGATTATTATCCTCATCTTTTCTTAGTTGTTCTTTCACGATGTTTCAGCCAACTATTCCTCTGGCTTTCGTCAGTTGGTAACCGCAACGGGATAGGAACTCCGAATCTCCTAACTGTATTCTCAGCAATTACTGCCTTCCATAGTTGTTGTTGTCTCACCACGTTTTGGCCAACTAAGCCTTTGGCCAGGATTGAAACCACTATCTTCAGACAATGCTCACCTGGAACCATAGAGATTCAACATCTCTATCCACTGCGCCACGGCCTCCAAAGGCTGATCAAGGTTGGCTTTTTTTGGGCCTTATAAATCAACGTTTATTTATTATCTGGTCTTCCATAGTCGGGTCCAAAGCGAATGGTATATAAGTGAGCGTTGTCTGAAGATAGTGGCTTCAATCTTACCCAAAGCCGGCCAGAGGCTTACCAGGCCAAAACGTGGTGAGGCGACAACTATGGAAGGCAGTAATTACTGAGAATGCAGTTAGGAAATTCAGAGTTCCTATCCCGTCGCCGTTACTACCTGACAGAGGCCAGAGGAATAGTTGGCTGAAACGTCATAAAACAACAACTAAAAAGAGATGAACATAATAGTTTGCAAATATTTAAATTAATAAATAATACTCATCTCAATAATGAATTCCAATTCATTAAATAGTATCTGGGATTATTGAGTGTTGTGTGTATGAAGATGTCTGTATGTGTGTGGATTAGTAGAAATGTGTGCTACAGTTCGCATATTGTTAACTGCATAAAGTGTGTCCTCACACACCTAGGTCTACACATCCACACACTAAAATGTCAATAAAGAATTTGAGAAACGTCTTTCTGCATTAGTGATTAATACACAATCATTTTAACAATTACTGTAAATTTGTCATTTTTCTTTTCCTTTTTTTTTTCCTCTCCACCTGGAATAAGTGAGCAAATTACCTTTACAATTTGACCTTTATTACCTGTTCATCTCATTTACCTGCCCAGTCTCTTTCACACCTGCTGACTTCAACATAATTCCTAATTTGCTATGGTAGATCATCGACCTCCATTATCTCCTCAGTAGCCGTTTGTTTGATGAATGAGCTTTTAAAGCCAGTCGGCCATGTTCTAATTTTAACAGATGGACAATGGAGAGACACATAAATATTCAATGAAAACTGGACGAGAGCTGTAACGAAATAATCACATTAAAACTGGATGATAGCTGTAACAATCACATTAAAAGTGGATGAGAGCTGTAACGATCACATTAAAAGTGGATGAGAGCTGTAACGATCACATTAAAAGTGAATGAGAGCTGTAACGATCACATTAAAAGTGGATGAGAGCTGTAACGAAATGATCACATTAAAACTGGATGATAGCTATAACGAAATGATCACAATAAAAGTGGATGAGAGCTGTAACGATCACATTAAAAGTTAATGAGAGCTGTAACGAAATGATCAAATTAAAACTGGATGAGAGCTGTAACGAAATGATCACATTAAAAGTGGATGAGAGCTGTAACGAAATGATCAAATTAAAACTGGATGAGAGCTGTAACAAAATGATCACATTAAAAGTGGATGAGAGCTGTAACGAAATGATCACATTAAAAGTGGATGAGAGCTGTAACAAAATGATCACATTAAAAGTGGATGAGAGCTGTAACGAAATGATCACATTAAAAGTGGATGAGAGCTGTAACGAAATGATCACATTAAAAGTGGATGAGAGCTGTAAGAAAATGATCACATTAAAAGTGGATGAGAGCTGTAACGAAATGATCACATTAAAAGTGGATGAGGGCTGTAACGAAATGATCACATTAAAAGTGGATGAGAGCTGTAACGAAATGATCGCATTAAAAGTGGATGAGAGCTGTAACGAAATGATCACATTAAAAGTGGATGAGGGCTGTAACGAAATGATCACATTAAAAGTGGATGAGGGCTGTAACAAAATGATCACATTAAAAGTGGATGAGAGCTGTAACGAAATGATCACATTAAAAGTGGATGAGAGCTGTAACAAAATGATCACATTAAAAGTGGATGAGAGCTGTAACGAAATGATCACATTAAAAGTGGATGAGAGCTGTAACGAAATGATCACATTAAAAGTGGATGAGAGCTGTAACGAAATGATCACATTAAAAGTGGATGAGAGCTGTAACGAAATGATCACATCAAAAGTGGATGAGAGCTGTAACGAAATGATCACATTAAAAGTGGATGAGAGCTGTAACGAAATGATCACATTGAAAGTGGATGAGGGCTGTAACGAAATGATCAAATTAAAAGTGGATGAGAGCTGTAACGAAATGATCACATCAAAAGTGGATGAGAGCTGTAACGAAATGATCACATTAAAAGTGGATGAGGGCTGTAACGAAATGATCACATTATAAGTGGATGAGAGCTGTAACGAAATGATCACATTAAAAGTGGATGAGGGCTGTAACGAAATGATCACATTAAAAGTGGATGAGAGCTGTAACGAAATGATCACATTAAAAGTGGATGAGGGCTGTAACGAAATGATCACATTAAAAGTGGATGAGGGCTGTAACGAAATGATCACATTAAAAGTGGATGAGAGCTGTAACGAAATGATCACATTAAAAGTGGATGAGGGCTGTAACGAAATGATCACATTAAAAGTGGATGAGAGCTGTAACGAAATGATCACATTAAAAGTGGATGAGAGCTGTAACGAAATGATCACATCAAAAGTGGATGAGAGCTGTAACGAAATGATCACATTAAAAGTGGATGAGAGCTGTAACGAAATGATCACATTGAAAGTGGATGAGGGCTGTAACGAAATGATCACATTAAAAGTGGATGAGAGCTGTAACGAAATGATCACATCAAAAGTGGATGAGAGCTGTAACGAAATGATCACATCAAAAGTGGATGAGGGCTGTAACGAAATGATCACATTAAAAGTGGATGAGAGCTGTAACGAAATGATCACATTAAAAGTGGATGAGAGCTGTAACGAAATGATCACATCAAAAGTGGATGAGAGCTGTAACGAAATGATCACATCAAAAGTGGATGAGAGCTGTAACGAAATGATCAAATTAAAAGTGGATGAGAGCTGTAACGAAATGATCACATCAAAAGTGGATGAGAGCTGTAACGAAATGATCACATTAAAAGTGGATGAGAGCTGTAACGAAATGATCACATCAAAAGTGGATGAGAGCTGTAACGAAATGATCACATCAAAAGTGGATGAGAGCTGTAACGAAATGATCACATTAAAAGTGGATGAGAGCTGTAACGAAATGATCACATTAAAAGTGGATGAGAGCTGTAACAAAATGATCACATTAAAAGTGGATGAGAGCTGTAACGAAATGATCACATTAAAAGTGGATGAGAGCTGTAACGAAATGATCACATCAAAAGTGGATGAGAGCTGTAACGAAATGATCACATCAAAAGTGGATGAGAGCTGTAACGAAATGATCACATTAAAAGTGGATGAGGGCTGTAACGAAATGATCACATTAAAAGTGGATGAGAGCTGTAACGAAATGATCACATCAAAAGTGGATGAGAGCTGTAACGAAATGATCACATTAAAAGTGGATGAGGGCTGTAACGAAATGATCACATTAAAAGTGGATGAGAGCTGTAACGAAATGATCACATCAAAAGTGGATGAGAGCTGTAACGAAATGATCACATCAAAAGTGGATGAGAGCTGTAACGAAATGATCACATCAAAAGTGGATGAGGGCTGTAACGAAATGATCACATTAAAAGTGGATGAGGGCTGTAACGAAATGATCACATCAAAAGTGGATGAGAGCTGTAACGAAATGATCACATTAAAAGTGGATGAGAGCTGTAACGAAATGATCACATCAAAAGTGGATGAGAGCTGTAACGAAATGATCACATTAAAAGTGGATGAGAGCTGTAACGAAATGATCACATTAAAAGTGGATGAGAGCTGTAACGAAATGATCACATCAAAAGTGGATGAGAGCTGTAACGAAATGATCACATCAAAAGTGGATGAGAGCTGTAACGAAATGATCACATTAAAAGTGGATGAGAGCTGTAACAAAATGATCACATTAAAAGTGGATGAGAGCTGTAACAAAATGATCACATTAAAAGTGGATGAGAGCTGTAACGAAATGATCACATTAAAAGTGGATGAGGGCTGTAACGAAATGATCACATTAAAAGTGGATGAGAGCTGTAACGAAATGATCACATCAAAAGTGGATGAGAGCTGTAACGAAATGATCACATTAAAAGTGGATGAGAGCTGTAACGAAATGATCACATTGAAAGTGGATGAGGGCTGTAACGAAATGATCACATTAAAAGTGGATGAGAGCTGTAACGAAATGATCACATCAAAAGTGGATGAGAGCTGTAACGAAATGATCACATTAAAAGTGGATGAGGGCTGTAACGAAATGATCACATTAAAAGTGGATGAGAGCTGTAACGAAATGATCACATTAAAAGTGGATGAGAGCTGTAACAAAATGATCACATTAAAAGTGGATGAGAGCTGTAACAAAATGATCACATTAAAAGTGGATGAGAGCTGTAACGAAATGATCACATTAAAAGTGGATGAGGGCTGTAACGAAATGATCACATTAAAAGTGGATGAGAGCTGTAACGAAATGATCACATCAAAAGTGGATGAGAGCTGTAACGAAATGATCACATTAAAAGTGGATGAGAGCTGTAACGAAATGATCACATTAAAAGTGGATGAGAGCTGTAACGAAATGATCACATTGAAAGTGGATGAGGGCTGTAACGAAATGATCACATTAAAAGTGGATGAGAGCTGTAACGAAATGATCACATCAAAAGTGGATGAGAGCTGTAACGAAATGATCACATTAAAAGTGGATGAGGGCTGTAACGAAATGATCACATTAAAAGTGGATGAGAGCTGTAACGAAATGATCACATTAAAAGTGGATGAGAGCTGTAACGAAATGATCACATTAAAAGTGGATGAGGGCTGTAACGAAATGATCACATTAAAAGTGGATGAGAGCTGTAACGAAATGATCACATCAAAAGTGGATGAGAGCTGTAACGAAATGATCACATCAAAAGTGGATGAGAGCTGTAACAAAATGATCACATTAAAAGTGGATAAGAGCTGTAACAAAATGATCACATTAAAAGTGGATGAGAGCTGTAACAAAATGATCACATTAAAAGTGGATGAGAGCTGTAACAAAATGATCACATTAAAAGTGGATGAGAGCTGTAACGAAATGATCACATTGAAAGTGGATGAGATCTGTAACGAAATGATCACATTAAAAGTGGATGAGAGCTGTAACGAAATGATCACATTAAAAGTGGATGAGAGCTGTAACGAAATGATCACATTAAAAGTGGATGAGAGCTGTAACGAAATGATCAAATTAAAACTGGATGAGAGCTGTAACGAAATGATCACATTAAAAGTGGATAGGAGCTGTAACGAAATGATCACATTAAAAGTGGATGAGAGCTGTAACGAAATGATCAAACTAAAAGTGGATGAGAGCTGTAACGAAATGATCACATTGAAAGTGGATGAGATCTGTAACGAAATGATCACATTAAAAGTGGATGAGAGCTGTAACAAAATGATCACATTAAAAGTGGATGAGAGCTGTAACGAAATGATCACATTAAAAGTGGATGAGAGCTGTAACGAAATGATCACATTAAAAGTGGATAGGAGCTGTAACGAAATGATCACATCAAAAGTGGATGAGAGCTGTAACGAAATGATCACATTAAAAGTGGATGAGAGCTGTAACGAAATGATCAAATTAAAAGTGGATGAGAGCTGTAACGAAATGATCACATTAAAAGTGGATGAGGGCTGTAACGAAATGATCACATTAAAAGTGGATGAGAGCTGTAACGAAATGATCACATCAAAAGTGGATGAGAGCTGTAACGAAATGATCACATCAAAAGTGGATGAGAGCTGTAACGAAATGATCACATTAAAAGTGGATGAGGGCTGTAACGAAATGATCACATTAAAAGTGGATGAGAGCTGTAACGAAATGATCACATCAAAAGTGGATGAGAGCTGTAACGAAATGATCACATTAAAAGTGGATGAACGCTGTAACAAAATGATCACATTAAAAGTGGATGAGAGCTGTAACGAAATGATCACATCAAAAGTGGATGAGAGCTGTAACAAAATGATCACATTAAAAGTGGATGAGAGCTGTAACGAAATGATCACATTAAAAGTGGATGAGAGCTGTAACGAAATGATCACATTAAAAGTGGATGAGGGCTGTAACGAAATGATCACATTAAAAGTGGATGAGAGCTGTAACGAAATGATCACATTAAAAGTGGATGAGAGCTGTAACGAAATGATCAAATTAAAAGTGGATGAGAGCTGTAACGAAATGATCACATTAAAAGTGGATGAGAGCTGTAACGAAATGATCACATTAAAAGTGGATGAGAGCTGTAACGAAATGATCACATTAAAAGTGGATGAGAGCTGTAACGAAATGATCACATTAAAAGTGGATGAGAGCTGTAACAAAATGATCACATTAAAAGTGGATGAGAGCTGTAACGAAATGATCACATTAAAAGTGGATGAGAGCTGTAACGAAATGATCACATTAAAAGTGGATGAGAGCTGTAACGAAATGATCACATTAAAAGTGGATGAGAGCTGTAACGAAATGATCACATTAAAAGTGGATGAGAGCTGTAACGAAATGATCACATTAAAAGTGGATGAGAGCTGTAACGAAATGATCACATTAAAAGTGGATGAGAGCTGTAACGAAATGATCACATTAAAAGTGGATGAGAGCTGTAACGAAATGATCACATTAAAAGTGGATGAGAGCTGTAACGAAATGATCACATCAAAAGTGGATGAGAGCTGTAACGAAATGATCACATTAAAAGTGGATGAGAGCTGTAACGAAATGATCACATTAAAAGTGGATGAGAGCTGTAACGAAATGATCACATTAAAAGTGGATGAGAGCTGTAACGAAATGATCACATTAAAAGTGGATGAGAGCTGTAACGAAATGATCACATTAAAAGTGGATGAGAGCTGTAACGAAATGATCACATTAAAAGTGGATGAGAGCTGTAACGAAATGATCACATTAAAAGTGGATGAGAGCTGTAACGAAATGATCACATTAAAAGTGGATGAGAGCTGTAACGAAATGATCACATTAAAAGTGGATGAGAGCTGTAACGAAATGATCACATTAAAAGTGGATGAGAGCTGTAACGAAATGATCACATTAAAAGTGGATGAGAGCTGTAACGAAATGATCACATTAAAAGTGGATGAGAGCTGTAACGAAATGATCACATTAAAAGTGGATGAGAGCTGTAACGAAATGATCACATTAAAAGTGGATGAGAGCTGTAACGAAATGATCACATTAAAAGTGGATGAGAGCTGTAACAAAATGATCACATTAAAAGTGGATGAGAGCTGTAACGAAATGATCACATTAAAAGTGGATGAGAGCTGTAACGAAATGATCACATTAAAAGTGGATGAGAGCTGTAACGAAATGATCACATTAAAAGTGGATGAGAGCTGTAACGAAATGATCACATTAAAAGTGGATGAGAGCTGTAACGAAATGATCACATTAAAAGTGGATGAGAGCTGTAACGAAATGATCACATTAAAAGTGGATGAGAGCTGTAACGAAATGATCACATTAAAAGTGGATGAGAGCTGTAACGAAATGATCACATCAAAAGTGGATGAGAGCTGTAACGAAATGATCACATTAAAAGTGGATGAGAGCTGTAACGAAATGATCACATTAAAAGTGGATGAGAGCTGTAACGAAATGATCACATTAAAAGTGGATGAGAGCTGTAACGAAATGATCACATTAAAAGTGGATGAGAGCTGTAACGAAATGATCACATTAAAAGTGGATGAGAGCTGTAACGAAATGATCACATTAAAAGTGGATGAGAGCTGTAACGAAATGATTACATTAAAAGTGGATGAGAGCTGTAACGAAATGATCACATTAAAAGTGGATGAGAGCTGTAACGAAATGATCACATTAAAAGTGGATGAGAGCTGTAACGAAATGATCACATTAAAAGTGGATGAGAGCTGTAACGAAATGATCACATTAAAAGTGGATGAGAGCTGTAACGAAATGATCACATTAAAAGTGGATGAGAGCTGTAACGAAATGATCACATTAAAAGTGGATGAGAGCTGTAACGAAATGATCACATTAAAAGTGGATGAGAGCTGTAACGAAATGATCACATTAAAAGTGGATGAGAGCTGTAACGAAATGATCACATTAAAAGTGGATGAGAGCTGTAACGAAATGATCACATTAAAAGTGGATGAGAGCTGTAACGAAATGATCACATTAAAAGTGGATGAGAGCTGTAACGAAATGATCACATTAAAAGTGGATGAGAGCTGTAACGAAATGATCACATTAAAAGTGGATGAGAACTGTAACGAAATGATCACTGGAGAAAGATACACCGTTTACTCATGAAATATATTTCGGATGTCACTTTTGGGGTTGCCTGTTCTCTAATGTGTTCCAGATCACATGATGATTGAGTACTCCAACAATGAGTAATTTAGTCACATTTCCATAAAGATAAAAGCCGTAACTTGGTCCACTTTCTATTTTCCCCCTTTTTGGGCTGACTACTGAAGCCTCAGAATATTAATCAAAATCGTTATTTCTTTTGTTCCATTTTTAATTTCATCGTCGAAATGACAACATTCGGTATCCACTTTTTAGCTTGTCTGGACTAGCACTGTTATATAACGCCGCCAAACTAAATTGTGTTGCTTGGATTATTCAAACTACTTTTAATGTTTCTCGGTTTTTGAGATGAGGATTGGTTCTTTGTATTATTTCGATTCTTTGGACTACTGTTCTCATCTTGAGTGTTATTTTCACAACGTTTCGGTCGATCTAACCTCTAACCTTTTCCAGGTGTATCTTGTTGAACTAGGGAATGTTTCTATCGAACTCGGGAATTTGGACGGAATTTCGAGTGGAAAGAAGAAAGAAAGAAGCATTGTTAATGGAATCTTCATTTAGGTTTAGGCACAGATAAAGAGTGGGGTAAATTGATATTGGTTTCAGCTAGATGAGTGTTTTTCATGAAAATCAGGCCAGGGGAGGCCACAGATTGGAGATCGAACGAGCACTTGACATGAAAATAACGATAAAGCAGAAAGAGGCTTGCAATGACTCTTCTGTGGGGAAAGAGGTTTCAGGGAAGAGAAAAGGGCATCCCCCACTAGGCTACGAAGTCTATTTTGAACTGTCAGGGTCATTCGTATTATTTGGATTCTTCGGACTACTGTTCTCATCTTGAGTGTTATCTTCACAACGTTTCAGACGATGTAACCTCCGACCTTCTTCAGGTGTATCTTGTCGAACTCGGGAATCTTTCTCTCGAACTTTGGAATTTGCACAAAATTTTAAATGAAACCCTTGATTTAATTCATGGGGTGGAGTGGAGGTTAGTATGCTCCCGTTCCATCAGCCATGACTGTGTTGAAGTCTTATTTAACAATTGTGTCTTCAGTTTCGCTCACACCGAGGAAACTTACAACTGAATTTTACCAAGTACTTTATCCACTATTTACATATTTATATATGTAAATAGTCGATATAGTAGTAGCGTTTGTATGTGTGTCTGTGTGTACAACTCTCCTATAGCCCACACCACTGGACCGATCATGAACAAACCTGGCATGATGATGGTCCCTCACCTATGGACGGTGCACACCATTTTCCAAAGTAAGGATCAAAGTTCAAGGTCTCTCTCTCTCTCTCTCTCTCTCTCTCTCTCTATATATATATATATATATATATATATATATATATATATATATATATAATATATATATATATATATATATATAATATATATATAGATATGATTAGTTTTTTTGGAAAAAGAAATCCAGCAGAGTGCTCAATTAAAAGGAAAATCCGAAATGTAAGAGTGTATTTATATTTTGTGTACGAATATTGGCTGAAGAGAGCTTGATAAGGATACCTTGAACGGTCCTTATTATCGGGCTTGAAACCGACGGTATCAATGACTTGTCTCATCTAACAACTTTCCAACTTTCTGTACACAATATATATATATATATATATATATATATATATATATATATATATATATATATATATATACACTAGACTACCCGTGACCCGTTGGATTGGTATGTTATATTAGCTATGGAATTCATGTATGAGCGTGACACTTGTGACGTAAAGAAAACAGTTTTTTTACAAAACAGAAACATTTCTATGAAAGTATATTAAAATGAAAAAAGAATATAGATATATTTCTATGAGTCGTTCTGTTTATTATAATTGATTATTTTTGAAAAAAAAACATTTACAGTTACTGAATTATAAGTGGTTGGCCATACTTATAGGTAAATGTGCACTGAACAGATACCATAACACTTATTAAAGTTAAATTCAAATTTTGATATATCTGCTTTTTTTTTACATCGTTCATTTCTGTATTACGTCTAAGTCATTTTAAGCCCTACTCTTCCCATGTTAAATAATAATTTCGAAATAATAACGTTAATATTTCGCTGCGCAGGTCAAAATCTGCAAAAGAAGCAATTTGTGTTTATTTGTTTACGTTGTTGTGGGTTAATGTTTTTGCGTGCATGCGCAACCGGATGTCGTAAACCAGAAAGTGGATTACATACATCGTTACAAGGTCATTTGAGTTTTATAATTATATACTCTGGAACAGCCCACACCATTGGACCGATCATGACCAAACCTGACATGATGATCGTCTCCAACCTAGGGATGATGCGCACCATTTTTCAAGGTCAAACTCAAATGTTAAGGTCATATTTGGTGGGTTCTTCATAAACTCTCTCACCTAGGGATGGTGCACACAAAGTTGGGGTTCATCACCATCCTGGGAACCCCCATCATGGCGCCGTCCAACTTCTTAGTGAATTTGAATCAGATTACCCTAGTCTATCCCCACCCTCTCAACCTCAACCAATTAAACAAATGTTAACCATTGCGATTCTTTGTAATTTTTTCAATTTTTGTGTGTAACAATAAAAGTGTCAACGTTGATAGAATCTATTTGTTTTAAGTTTATAGATTTCAATCAATTCTCTTATGGAATTCACGCGGGTATCTTTGCTAGTAGTGAAATTAAGTTGTAATAATATCTTCTAACGAGACCTGTGGAAATTCCACAGGGGACTCATTCATGTGTAATATATTGATTTTGGCATTCTGCAGATGTTCAACGTAAATGGAGATGCTCTGATATTATTGCAGCTTTTTTGTTGCAAGTAGGGACGCCCGGTAAAGCTCGCTCGTAAAATATGCTTAAATATGATATTTTAATTTATGCAAATTTCGTATATATTATTATATATGGAGCTAAAGACCGTAGAGTTAATGTTCTGTCAATTTTTATATATTATAAAGTTGCGATTTAAAAAAATAAAATATATCCATATGACTTGGGTGCATCAGCTTGAATCGAAACTGAAACCAAATATATATATATATATATATATATATATATATATATATATATATATATATACTAACATGGGTGCCCGGCGTTGCCCGGGTATTTGGAGGTGTATGTTGAGCAAAAAAAAAAATTTTCAATTTTTTAAACTTTGACCCCAATTATGACCCCTTAAAATTTATTGTTTTGAGCTCAAATAAAGTTATTAAGTTAGATCCATGTCCAATGAACCTATATCTAAAATTTCAAGCGGTTAGACCGAAAATTATCGGAGGAGTTTGGTAGAGTTCTCAAAGGTCAGATCGTTGAACTTGACCACTTAATTGCCAAATTTCTGGCCGAAAACCGATCACATCGATTTTCCCAAATCTCAATACCCTGTATATCAAATTTCGAATCTGTAGACTTAAAATTGACAGAGTTATTACGTAGGGAAATGTAGATACACAGACAGACAGACAGACACTTTCACTTATATATATATATATACATTATATATATATATATATATATATATATATATATTATATATATATATATATATATATATATATTATATATATATATATATATATATAAAAGTGAACGTGTTTGTGTGTGTACATTTCCCTACGCAATAACTCTGTCAATTTTTAGTCTACAGACTCGAAACTTGATATACAGCGTACTGAGATTTGGAAAAATCTTTGTGATCCGTTTTCGGACAGAAATTTGGCTGTTAGGGGGTCAGCTTTCAACGATTTGACCTTTGAGAACTCTACGAAACTCCTTCGACAATTTTAGGTCTAAACACTTGAAATATTAGATATAGGTTCCTTGGACACAGATCTAACTTAACTTGATTTGAGCCCAAAACAATAAATTTTAAGGGGTCATAATAGGGGTCAAAGTTTAAAAAATTGACCGTTTTTTTTTGTTTTTTTTTTTTTTTTTTTGCTCAACATACACCTCCAAATATCCGGGCAACGCCAGGCTGAAATGCTAGTATATATATATATATATAAACTTCTTTCAACTATAATCGAAACCAACACTTATGAAGAATTCTTGGTAACATTATTTATAAAAAAAATAGGTGACTTATGTGCCATCAGCTAGAATTGAAACCGAAACTAAAACTTATGAAGAATTCTTGGTAAAATTATTTATTACAAAAAATGGAAATCATAAGAATTAAACGATAATCACTCGGGTGTAAGCGGGACACACAAAATAAATAACACACACGTTTACCCTATTAATATATAGATTTTGGTTTAGTTCAAATCCACCATGTAATTTCCATCGATCTTCCTTGTTTTGTAGTGATAGTTATACATGTTTTATTCATCAACGTTTGTTGTTTGAGACTTTGACATTTTTGTTGCCAACTTATAACGAAACAAAATTTATTCAGACTTGTTTTGAAATAAACAGAAATAAAACTGTGAACCGCAAAGTTAACAACGCGCAGAATGAGACTGAAACTTTTGAAAAAAAATGTTGGTGAAACAGTAGTTTGGAATGCGCGATTGAATTTGTTTCTTTTTGCTGAGGAATTTGGATTGTGTAGCAAATGTGTTTGGCGAATGGAATTGTTTATTTATTTTAAAAAGATGTAAACAAATTCTTTCGTCTTATTTGGATTCATCGAGTTACTGTTCTCATCTTGAGTGTGATTTTCAGAACGTTTCGATCGATGTAACCTCCGACCTTCTTCAGGTGTATCTTGTCGAATTCGGGAATGTTTCTGTTGGACTCGGGAATTTGGATGGAATTTCGAACGCAACCCTTTATTTACCTCACGGGGGTAGCATGCTCTTGTTCCGTCAGCCATGACTAGATAGAGGTCCTAAGTAATTCGCAATTGTACTTTTCGGTCGCCCACACTGAGGATTCAACCTTAAGGAGAATATCACTTTATGCAATTGATTTTCTTAAGTACTCTCTAATCACTGCGCCATGGGTCCTTGCGGACAATTCTAGTCTGTCAAATTTTTTCGGTGCTATGTTCCATGACGTGGGCATTTCGGTCATAATTTCCAAGAATTCTCTCCCTGTTTTTTATTTGCTCGTTTTTGCATTGAACTTTTGCGATTACTAACCAGCAGTGTTGGAGAATCGGAAAAATTCGATCTTTTTGGGATATCGGAATTGGTATTGGAATCTGAAAAAATTGTACATATTTTCCGATGCTTTTAATTATCCTTTTTTATTTGATTCTGTTTAAAACAAAACCTAATCACAGTAAAATAATAGTCATGGATCTTATACTTCCAGTAACGCTAAAATCTATAAATCCATCCAATTGTATTTTTATGTTTGAGAAACTATGTGCGTATTTAACACGTGTTTTTTTTTATGTATAGTAATAAGGGAAAATAGCAACTTTATAGTAAAATTCTCTCCCTGCTCATTATTGTACGATTATTTTGGGTGAAGTTCACAGAACTTTTACGATTACTAACCAGCAGTGTTGGGGCGGTTAATGGAAATCAAGAATCGGAAAAATCGGAACTTTTTGGGGTATTGGAATCGGAAGAAAATTGTGCTGAAACGATTCTTTTAATTATCTGCTGGTACTAATAATAAAATAATCAATATTTATTGATTTTAAATTACCAGTAAAACTAAAATCTTTAGATTCCCCTCCCCCTCACAAATATGTTTTTATGTTTGGAAAAATATATGCGCATTTAAGATGTGTTTTTGTGGTAATCGGCACATTTAAGATTTACTGATTTTCTTTGAATTCATTTTATGTTATGTGCATTTTCTTGCACTTTAAATCATCAAATGTATATAATATTTCGCAATTAATGATATAGTTATATAATTTTAGATTAATTTTCTTTAAAAATTGATAAATTTCAAATTGAATCTTGTATCTTAATTTGTTTAAGTTTATACAAAAAAAGCATTCTGGTTTACAGTTTCCATGCAATAAATGCTTTTACCAAATTGTAATTAACGTTTTAAGATTATGTTTTACTTAATTTTAAAATTTTAATTAAAAAATGAATATGATTTTGCATGCTTGTAATAAGTTAAAACTATTTTTGTTCCAATATCTTTTGTAAAAAAGTAAATTTTTTTCTTAAATAAAAATTATTAAAATCTGATATCTATCTTCTCTCTCTCTCTCTCTCTCTCTATATATATATATATCTACATATATATATATATATATAAATATAAAAGGGAAAATGTGTGTATGTTTGTATGTGTGTTCGCTTTTTCTATATGTCTACAAAAGGTTTTGTTAGAGAAGCGGTCGGTCGGTTCACAACTTTTTAAAACTTTTTATATCACATATAAATCGTAATATCTCACAGTTAACAACGAAGCTCGCCTGTCTATTTAATTTGCTTGACTTTGGGAAGATAAATATTCAACATTTGTCGCTCGCCGCATGTGGGTTAGTCTTTTTCCTATGAAATCTTGGGAAGCGTTCCCGCAGTAAATGAAATACTATGCCGCAGTCAAACTTGACCTCATTAACTCATTAAAACGGGCACCTGCCAAATCCAAGTAATTGAATAAATTCAAACGTGTTTCCGTTAGCATTTGGCGGTGGGGCAATGGTTAACGTCGCACGATTTTTTTTTTCACACTGTAATGTACAACTTTGCCTCAACGGTTCAGGTTCGATCCTCATACTTACCTACCAAAACATTTTAACCCCCCCCCACGCCCGGAGTTTCCACACACACCTCTAAACACCCGGGCAACGCCGGGTACCCCTCGCTAGTACTTTCATAAATCAGAGTCCATTTTCTGTAGGCTGTTTTTGAACCCAGTCAACGACGGGTACTTTTGCTAGTATATATATAAAAGGCAAAATGTGTGTGACCAATTCGTATACGTCTCGCAAAGGCTTTTTCTAGCACACGCTCCCGGGTTCATTACTATCGCTTACAACTGTTTACATACAATTGCTATTCACTCTGGACAATTGGGAGCTGGTTTTCCCCTCCCCAACATCTGTTGGGGAAAAAAGTCAAACGCTCCCTGGTAGCAAAAGTTAACTGTGTAACTTCTGTTTGACCTTCTTAATTAGGTCAAATGGAAGCAGCAGAGTTAACTTTTATTGCAGCGACCTGTTTTTAATAGTTAGATTAATAAATTCAAACATTTCTTTGTTGTATGTCGCGATGGCCCAATGGTTAACGTCGCAGGGTTTTTTTTTCACACTTTAATTTCCAACTTTGCCTCAAGGGTTCGGGTTCGATCCTCATACTCACCAACCAAAACATTTTTTTATTATTTTATCCCCCTCCCCCCGGAGTTTTGATTAACCTCAAAACACCCGGGCATCGCCGGGTACCCACCACTAGTCTATATATATATAAAAAGCAAAATGTGTGTGACCATTTCGTGTATGTCTCGCAAAGGCTTTTTTGCACACACTCCCGGGGGGGGGGTACGATCGCTTAGAAGTGTTTATATAGGTTCAATTTTGGATTCTCGCGTGTTGATTAGGCTTTTTCGTATAAAAAAGCCAAACTAATTCAAAGTTAACCAACTTCTCAGCATCGTGCCGGGAAACGTCCAGAATCAATCAGCTTTGATCAATGTTGTATATCATACAATTGCTATTCAATCTGGACAATTGGGAGCTGCTTTCCCCTTCCCCAACATCTGTTGGGGGAAAAAACAGTCAAATTTGGGTAAACAAACCCAAACACTGCCTGGGAGCAAAAGTTAACTGCGTGACTTCTATTTGACCTTCTTAATTAGGTGAAATGGAAGCAGCAGAGTTAATTTTATTGCGGCCACCGGTTTTTAATAGTTAAATAAATAAATTCGAACGTGTCTTTGTTGTATGTCGTGGTGGCCCAATGGTTAACGTCGCAGGGTTTTTTTTTCACACTTTAATTTCCAACTTTGCCTCAAGGGTTCGGGTTCGATCCTCATACTCACCTACCAAAACTTTTTATTTTTTATTTTAGTTTAGTTTGATTTACCCAAAACCACACACACCTCCAAACACCCGGGCAACGTCGGGTACCCCCCCCCCCCGCTAGTAAAATATAAAAACGGTAAAAAAGAGAAACAATTAAATCTACTCTTTTGCCTTTCCACTTCTCTTTAGTTCTTTCATTCCATCTATAATATAAATCTCACCTGTCTGTTTATATGTATGCATGTCTAAAACTTTTTTTTTTATACTCGTGTATTTTTTAATTTTGTTATTTTATTATTACTTTTATGCTATGTGATTTTTTTTATTCTATTTTGTTTAAAACAAAATCTTCCACTGCTGGTAGTCATTATAAAAATAGATTTTAAACTACCAATAATACTAAAATCTATTGATTCCCCTCCCATCACAAATGTGGTCCTGGATATGACCTTAAACTATATCCAGTGGTGAGGCCCCAGCTTGCGGGCTTTGGAGAGTGTGGAGCCACCCTTTAATTGCCATTGCTCCCAGGTCCACTCTGACCCGGAGTGGTAGTACCTGTTAGGGTCCCAACTATGGGTTAAATAGAAATCGACTTGAAAATAACAAATATATTCTATTAAAAAGTTTTTCTTCAAAATCTTTGTATTTGGCATTAAATAACCTGAAAAGGGTTGATATGCCGTAAAACAACCAACCAACCAACCAAGCCATCACAAATGTGTTTTTATGGTTGAAAAAATATATGCACATTTATGAGGTGTTTTTATGGTAATTGGGGAAAAATAACATAGTTTAATATTAAGAATGTAGGAAACCGGTTGTTGAAATGATGTGACGTGTGAATGAAGGTCATGCTGCTTTTAAAAAAAAATTTTTTTTAACTTACTATATTTTTTAATTTCTTTGAATTTATTTTATGTTATGTGCATTTTTAATTTAATGTATATATTGCAATTAATGATATAGATATATAATTTTGGTCCCCCTCCCCGCTTTATCGGAGAGGGGCATATGTTTTCAGTGGCATGCGTCCGTGTGTCCATTATTCCGGACGATTGCCAGATAACCGTCCATTAGTTTTTCCTAAAATTTTGCCACAAGTTGTATTTCACTCAATAGATGTGCCCATTATTCTTAATATAAATCCAGTATGGGTGATCTTGGCAAAATTCTCGCATCCCCAAGGACTTTCAGTGCTAAAAATTCCCCTTTTTGTGGCTCTTTTTCCATATTTCTCAACAAAAGCTTGATATGTCTGACTATATAGTGGTTTTTCACGGTGATCAACTCAAATATACAAGTGTTAAGGCCTGAAACGGAATCATTATCCATTTACACTGGGATTCGGCATCCCCAGGGGCTCAAAAGATGCCAAAAATGTCCCAAAATGACACTTTTTTTTGCCCCATAGCGTTTGATCTGTCCACTAGATTTTTCTGAAACTTGGCCAAAATGTGGAGGTGTTGTTCTCAATATAAATTCAGTATGGGTGATCCTGGCAATATTCTGGTTCGTGTCCCTCGGGGACTTTTAGGGCTAAAGAAACATACCTTTTTGAAGTTCTTTTTTCATATTACTCAAAAACTTGATATGTATGTCTATATAGTGGTTTTCCATGGTGTTGAATTCAAATATACATGTTTTAAGGTGTGGAACTGCACCCTTTGTCCATTTTTACTGGGATTCGGTATTCCCACAAGCTCAAAAGGGGTCACAAATTTCCCCAAAATTGCAAAAAATTATACTTTTTACCATATAACTTTTGCCCCATCCATTAGATGTTTCTGAAACTTGGCGAAAATATGAAGGCAATGTTGGCCTTTCACACTTCTCACATTCATCATTTCCTTTCACACTTCTCACATTCATCATTTCCTTCACTATTTTTTGTGGCAAAATTGAAATGATGTGACGTATGAACGAAAACAGACAAATGAACAATTGTCTTGTTTTGTCTTTTGTTTTTTTTTTCTTCCTATATTTTTTACTTTTTTTTAATTCCTTTCATGTTATGTTCATTTTCTTGTAATTTAAATCATTAAATGTATATATTATTTTGCAGCAATAATAAATATACATTGATTCTAAACTGCCAGTAACGTTAAAATCTATAAATCCACCAAAGTGTATTACGTTTGTGAAACTGTGCACATTTAATACGTTTTTTTATGGTGATAGGGAAAAAAGGCAACTTTATAGTAAAATATTTACAGATTTATGGAGAATCGGAATCGGTAATTTAGTGTGGAATCTGTAATTGTATCGCAACCAGGAAAAATATTGGAATCACCTCATTGCTACTAACCATCACAGCAGTACTATTGCCAATCAAGTTAAGAGCAACAGAATGGAGGAGAACTTGAACAGGATAGAGAAGAAATAAGTTTATAGAAGGACTTGAATAGAATAGGAATAATAAGAGACGTTCGCTGAGT
>NC_136526.1:15827710-15895210 GCF_053919585.1 Euprymna scolopes
AATTGTGGAGAAAACCATCCTGCTTATGCTAGAGCATGCAGAATCTGGAAGAAAGAAAAGGAAGTAGTGTCAATAAAACATATCAAAAACATCTCCTTCCTCGAAGCCAGGAAAATAGTAGATGGATACATGAAGGAAACGACATACTCTCAAGTCACCTCAAGTTGTATATCATCCAACATCACTAACCAAGACTCCAAATATGAAATACTAATAAATGAATTGTTACAATTGGAACCAAACGACTGGCCCAAATTTATAAATGAAATTAAACCAAACATATCATCAAAAATTAATCATCCCATTAAATCATCAACTAATGTTACCAATAAAAAAAAATTCTCAACCAAAATCAAAACATCCAAGAAAACAAAGTCGATCAAAAGACGAAACTAAGGAAAAACAAAATGAGTTAAAAGAAAGACCACACAGATCACCAATACGTCTGAAAAAAAAAAAAAAAACACACCTGAAAAACAAAAAGATACATCTACCAAAAAACAAAATAATATAAAGAAATTACCACAAACAGAAGGCACTACTACTACTACTACCAATAGATTTACGGAATTAGAAGACATGGAAACTGAAGTTACTCCTCAAACCAAAAAGAAAAAAAAATCCTTATGAATTACAAGAAAATCCAATAAAATTCCCGTGGATTGAAGGCAAATTACAATGAAATTTTATTGTTGCAAACCAACTTTAATCCTTTGGTTATTTATCTCCAAGAAACCTTCCGTAAGAATGAGGACAATTTGAATATAAAACGCTATCAACAATATAACTACATTCATAATACAGGACTTAATCATACTGTAACACTTTTCCCCCTCCCATTGCAAAACCCAATCATATTCTGCAAGGCAGAGAACAAAAATGACAAAATCCACTATAAAACAACCAAACCAAAAGCTACGAACTAACCATTGAAAATACAAGGAGATTGAAGAATAAAAATCTCATAAAATAACTGGATACAACATCGAATACTATTCCCCAAATAACTGGATTCGGCATTAAGTAATCCATAAAGGGTTGATATGCCATTAAAAAAAACAAAAAAACAAACGATTTGCGATTGTTTTAAATGGTACCTCTTCTTTTATTGCAAATTTAACTCATTAATAAGAAAATTTGTTTTTAAAATGGTGACGTACACCTGGGCTTGAAAAGGGGATCATTCGATCTGTAGTCAAATGCTCTACCGCTAAGTTATATTTCCAAATGATAATGAATCTGCTTTTTTTTTTTTTTTTTTTTTTTTTAAAGAAAAAATGATTTGCTGAGATTTTATAATTCCCCTTGGCCGGTGTAACTTTAAATATTCCCCTGTAAATATTTTTATTTTATCTATAAGAGAAAGACTATTTTTAAGATCGAATATTTTCGATTTTATCCGATGAATTTCTGCACAAAGCATATCTAAGGACATTGCCACACACACACACACACACACACACATATATATATATATATATATATATATATATATATATATATATCGTGCATATTTAGACAGCATTCTTTCATTTAAACAAACATTGGTAAAGACAACAGAGAACTTTTGTTTAGTTATACCTTTTTTTTTTTTTTTAATTTAAAAAAAAAATTTTTTTAATTTTTTAATTTTTTTGATGATGTTTTACATTTGTCGCGAATTTTGTTGCTTTTTAGTCTTTCATCAAGACATCATCAGGAATGTGTACTATTTGGTTGTGCTTACAGGGCGAATGATATTAGCAGTAGTAGTCGGAAAACGGTTAGTGAGTGCGAAGCCGTTTATGCCCAGTGGGGATGGACGGAGGGAGGGAGTGTCGTCTAGTTTTGAGGTGAGGGCAGGGTCAGAGAGAGAGAAAGGGGGTTACGGTTTGATTTCTACATAATAAACATCATCAGAAAAATAGAAAAAATTTAAAAAGGTATAAAAAAACAAAACCTCTCTGTTTTTAACAATGTTTGTTTAAATGTGTGTGTAGACCAGTACCCGCATTAAGCTAGTTTGCAGTTTAACTTGTTGCTGGCTATCTTGCTCTTGCTTGTTGCTGGATCTCAACATTTTGAACCAAGAGAGAGAGACTTTGCTGTCGTACAAAGCTAAGACTCTGTAGCATCATCTGTGTATAGATACTCCCTCAGGCATTTGTCTATAAAAGTGGTCCTGTGGCAATGAAAAAGTTGTGACGCATGGAGGCTTGAAATGCTGGAAGCATGTAATAATTGATCTCAATGACCATCTTCAATGTCATGCCTGGTTGAGCGTGTGAATTCACCAGTAGGACTAAAAAAAAGAAGTCATTTTTGGGCTCATGGACTTTAAGTGTCTGAGGGAGTGGCACTCGTCTGACAAGACGTTGCAATCATCATATATATATATATATATATATATATATATATATATATATATATATATATAATTAGTGTATTTGGGCAGCATTTTCTCCTTTATGCACGTTTCATTGAAAAGCAGAGACAACTCTTGTTTGTTTCTGTTACAATCTGTTTTTTTTTTTGTTTTTTTGACGGACTAGTTTCCGAACATTAGCGAATACGGCAATTTTCTTGTTACTCTCGATCAGTAAAGTTATCATTTTTATTCCCCATCTTTCATTTAATATTATATTATTGGTGGTGAATGAGCGATGTAACCCGTCATAACCTCTTCTCACTTCATGCCAAATTTTTTAGCTCTACATTAAACGGTGTGAGCGTGCATAGTGGAGCCTGGAGCCATGCCACCAACGGAGGGGGGGTTGATTTTATCATACATTTTTGCTCCTTGATATCTCTTCTAACATCATAGAAGACCATAAAGGAACTGTGTGCAGACAGACACATACAGACGTTGAGCTTTATTTTATATATCTATATATTAATAGGATAGCCTGTGTGTTATTTATTCTGTATATCATGCTTACATCCGAGTGACTGTGGTTTAATTGTTATTGACTTTTTGGAATAAATAATTTTACTAAGAATTCTTTATAGGTTTTGGTTTCGATTCAAGCTGATGCACCCAAATTATATGGATATATTTTGTGATTTTTGAAATTGCAACTTTATAATATCTAAAAATCGATAGAACATTAATTCTATAGTAATATACACGAAGTCTACAAGAATTAAAATATGTTTAAGTGTATTTTACGACCGGGCTAGACCGTGTGTCCCTGCTAGCTTAGATAAATATTTTTCCAGTTTTAACAAAAGGACTACAATAATATCTGAGCGTCTCTGTTTACGCTGAACATCCACAGAATGCCAACATCAATATATTACATGTGAAAGAGTCCCCTGTGGAGTTTCCACAGGTCCCGATAGTTAAGTGATTATAATAACACGATCTGCACACCTGGGCTTAATTGACAGACTTTTTCATTTCAACGTGAAGTGCTCAACAATACAGACCCTGTTCTTAAAGGGGCATAATTACTACTATAATTATTTTTAATAGCTACAGACACTAGTGTTTCAACCTTTCGGGAATCATCAATGCAGCTGATGATTACCGAAACAACAATCGTGTGCCAAAATGCCCGGCGAATGTATATAACAAACACTGTCAATTTTGGGTATAAAAAAATGTGACAATTTTATTCTTGCTATAATACTTCCACAAATATGCTATGGCGTGAGGGTGGAAGATAGTGTGTGATGGAGTGTTGTGCATGACGACAAAATAACAAGTCGATCGGCTCAGTGTCCATCACTCTCTCTGACTGACTTCTTCCTTGGCGGGTATTTGCTTTTATTTACAAAATTTCGGTTTTCTCCTGCCACATTTCACTGGCCCTTATTAAATTTGTCCAAGGCCAAATCTTAATAAGACTATTTTCAAAACTTGTCAGTTGAAGAATGTTGATTTCGAAGCTTCTGTACACTTCTTTCAATTCTTATGATTTTTATGACATTCCTTGGTTTGAAGACTTGTCAACAATATTTGCATGTGTGCATCCAGCTCCATATGCATGTGTGCACAACCAGAAATAATTCCGGCGTTACTCAGGAGACTATTAAACTCACTCAATATTACCGCTAGTTAAGAGATTCAAACCACAAAGCCATCTCTGGCTCCATTAGCAAGGAACAAGCCACTCAGCCAACGTGAACCAATATATATTAGCAGGCCGCCCGATGTTTCCCGGTCATAAGATACACTAAAATATGATATTTTAATTTATGCAGATTATATATTTATTATAATAGAGACAATACTCTATCGATTATTATATTGAACCTAATATATAGTAGTGAGATAAAAACTAAAAAAAAGTATGTATATATGACTTGGGTACCATCAGCTAGAATCGAAACCAAAACATACAACTTTCCACTCTCATTCCTTAGCTTCTGACTTACGCTGATACATGCGCACACACACACACATACACACACACATATAAATTCACTTGTCATCCCGTTTTTTAATAGATGGAATTGCTCGATCTGCAAAGACAAGATACAAGCAAGCAAGAAAGCAAGGTCCATGGAGTTTTATACATACATACACACACATATATATATATATATGTGTGTGTGTGGATTCCTTCAGTCTTGACAGACTATGGATACCCACTGTAATTTTTGTGGCAAGAGTTGCGCAATCTCCAACCACACCTCTCCTGAGTTGACATTATTGAATACCAGTCACAAGTGGAGGTTTTGGACGACTGGAAACAATGCCGAGATAAGCGGAAAGCACATACAGTGCCTAGAATTCCAAAATGGTCACCCATCTGGTACTAATCAGGCTCAACATTGCTTAACTTGGGTGATCTGATGAGAACTGGTGTGTCAATGTGATTATGCCATACATATATATATATATATTGTAAGTTATGAAAATATATATGGCAATTAAGCTTGACGAATTCTCACAAGAATGAAACGCGGAATATTCTGTGTAGCTTAATTGCCATATATATTTTCATAACTTACTACTTAGCTCTACCCATGTATTGAGCACTATTGAAGTAAATGCTGAATATTTATGCATAGAATTCTATCTTTATGTATTTATGTGATTAAATAAAGTAGTCATATATAATGGACACTGATGTTCCAAAATAACTGCTCTTAAAGTAATCATATAAGCCTGAGTATGTAAATATGCATTTTCTAATTTATTGCAAATATATTTCTACTACTTATGTAGTACATGCAGGAATACATACTTAAACACTTTATGAAAAGAGGAATAGAAAATATTTTGCAAATAGACTCCAGCAACTATATCCAATGAAGAATCTGGCAATTGGCCACACTGACAAAAGTAGCCATTTAACCAATCGTAACTCTCTTGTGAACCATCTGTCGTCATCTCACATCTTCTGTGATTGTTCTGTCTCATTTTGGCATCGTCGATGATGCCAATGCTCGAAAGAGGGCTTACTTGCAGCTAACCTGCTGTATTTTGCCTTCGACCCTCGTTGGAACGTACCTATGTTTAAAAGGTTCCGTTGGGAATAAATGTTTGCCGATCTTGAGGCCCGACCCATCCCCATCCTTACCAAAAGAAATCGCTGATCAAATCGTGTGAATAAAGATCAGTGATGTCCATTAGAAATCTGAAAGGCGATCTGCTCTTTCCATTCAGAGAAAGAAAGCTCTGCAACACTCTGGGCTGATGCCTTTTTCTCTTGTTCAAGTTGAAATGAGACACTTAATGCTATGAAAGACCTGTGTTTTGCAAATGTCGCTATCTGGTTGAATGCAGTGACCCTGCTGTTTTTATAGCGTCGGCAACCACGGCTCTCCAGATTGTAGAGCCATGGTAATCTCGGGAAGACAAGTAAAGACAATAGTTTCCTGTTGCTTTCTGTCTTGGTTCGGGGTGTATCTCCGCCCTTTGAGTTAAACGCGCCCCCAGATACCAACCTGAAAATTTAATTTTAATTACATTTTCACCCCAAATAAGGCACATTGCCACTTTGGTGTAGGGGGCTACTATCAGGGGCAACAGCTACTGGGGTACTATGTTGGGATTTGGGCAGCAAGATGTCAGTTCACGTTACACTTGAACTTCTGCATGTCAGTACAGTTGGGGAAGCAGTGGCTTGGAATGGAATTCCAGAGTTTAGCGGTTCTGGGGAAGAAACTACTGGATTAGAAAGATCTTTTATATCTAGGGATCTCTACTGTGTGGGGGTGGGATTTAGCTGCCTGTTGCGTTTGTCGAGGGTGTCTACGTCGTGGGGGCACAAGTGTCTGCAGTTCGCCAGAGCATTCACCATTAAAATACTTGTAGAACAGGCAGAGGGATGCAACATTACGTCGATGGCACAGAGGCTGAAGCTTAGATGCCAGTTTAGGGCCTATCAGATTGGCGACTCTCTTTTTTAACCTTGTCTAGGAGCGAGAGACTAGTAGCAGATGCACTAGCCCAAATGTGACAGCAATACTCCATACATAGGCGAATGGTGGCCTTATAGAGGTACAGGATACTTTCAGGTGTTAGTAGTTTTCTAGCATGGTAGAGAGAGCCTACCTTCTTCGCAGTGGCCCTGGCAACGCTTTCAATGTAATTGTTCGAACTCATGTTTCCTGTGAACGTTAGGCCATGACTCGACATAATACATACAGTGCCTAGCGTTCCCAATTATCCACCTATCTGGTACAGGCCAGGCTCATCATTGCTTAATTTAGGTGATGTGGCGAGAATCAGTGTGTCAACATGATTGCGCCGTTAGGTTATAATCTGTGCATGAAAAAATGACATTTACCCACTTCTAAATCAAGTATGCGTAACTCATAGCTCATGAGTCGTATGTGGTCCTTGATAAGCACACTTGTGGCCTGCATATTAAGTACTGTAATTTGATCATTTGATTACACCTTTTATAATTTAATCTAGATAAACAGGTGTAATAGTTTCGCCTGCATTCAAAAAAACTGTAATTAATGAGATCGGTCGCAGGCCACCGAACAGTCAGCGTGACCTTCTTTTGGTGCAACTCTGTATCATGGAGCTTTGTTGGCATCCAACCACTTTTCATTGCAAGTCACAACCCGATCGAGAAACGGGTCGTTCTTGTTTTTTTTGTCTTTCCAATCGCTCTTGAGTGGTTAGAAATCGTCGTATACGTTGCATCTAATTCAGAAACAAGTTCTCAAACAGTTGTATGTGGATTGCTTTGACTGAAGCTCTTAATTGATCATTGGCAACATCCGATAACCGATCACTGCTCATCATCTTCAAGACTCTTGTTGCCGCCACAAAATTTCTTAAACCACCATTGTGCTGTGCATTTAATAGTGGTTCTTGAGCCAAATGCTTCGTTGATATTGCGAGCTGTTTCGACAGCTTTTCGGCCTAGCTTGAATTGAAATAAGAAACTTGTGCAAATTTGCCTTTTTTCTATCTTGTATTCAGCATCCTGAAAAAAATACATAATTGTTTTTAAGCGATTGTATAGAGCAAAAAACGCTCTTTAAAATTATATATAAAGTAAAGTTATTATAAGGAAAAGTTATTTGAAGATACATCATTTGAAATCAAAATATAAAATTCTGCAAGAACTTTCTTGTCAATTTAATATTTGAGATCAATAACGAACTGTGAGCAGCTGAACGGCGAGATGTCTGTTTGCATTACATTTAAACTTCTGCATATCAGTACAGTCAAGGAAGCAGGTTTGTCGAGTGAATATATCGATACTACCATCTATGGCAGCACATCGAAGGCTGTAAACAACCAAGTTCTCTCTGATTCTCTCTGCTCTGATCTTGAACGCGTGGTAGAACGGGGAAGGTGGCTTGTTACTTTTAATGCATCCAAAACCAAGCTTTTATCTTTATATCATCAGCGCTCTGATCCCCATCTGGCTTCAATTGAAATGAATGGCTCTCGCCTTGGGGAGGCTCCATGTTTTGACATGCTTCTAGGCTTGACCTATGGAACACGTACATCAAATCCATTGCCCAGGTCGCTGGAAAAATGGTGGGATCCTTCTATTGCTCCAGTAGATATCTCACTGCTGATGCAATTCTCTACCTAGATAAAAGCCAGGTACGTCCAAGTATGGAGTACTGTTGTGACATGTGGGCAGGAGCTGCTAGAAAGACCTTATCCTGCCTTA
This sequence comes from Euprymna scolopes, assembly GCF_053919585.1. Lineage (NCBI taxonomy): Eukaryota > Metazoa > Mollusca > Cephalopoda > Sepiida > Sepiolidae > Euprymna > Euprymna scolopes. Next base: position 15,835,789 of record NC_136526.1, read on the forward strand.
ACAGAGTTCAAAATAGACTTTGTAGCCTAGTGGGGGATACCCTTTTCTCTTTCCTGCAACCTCTTTCCCACAGAAGAGACGTTGCAAGCTTGTTTCCTCTTTATCGTTATTTTCATGGCAAGTGCTCGTCTGAGCTCCAATCTATGGTTTCCCCCTCGTCAAACTTTCATGAGACACATTCGTCTAGTTGAAACCACTATCAATAATTTCCCCCACTCTTTAACTGTGTCTAAACGTAAACGTGGATTCCATGAACAAAGCTTCTTTCTTAGAACTGCACAACTCTCTTCCGTTTGCCTGGTTTCCAGCTGACTACAATTTGGTAATCTTCAAGTTTAATGCAAACAAATTCTTGATGAGCCATCCCCTTTAGTAATCTAATTTACCCAATTCCCACTACTAACAATTACCACGACATTTTCCCATTGACTACTGTACACTCATTAATCCTTATCTTCGAATGGCCTCTAGGTCTTGATAAATGGTGTCTCCTTTGTAAACAACAACAACAAAAGTACAAGTGCAATGAGTTCATCAGAGCACATTCCATAGTAACTATGCAGGATATTCTCTGGTGTGAGTAATTTTATAGGATGATAGAGGGAGCCCACTTTCTTAGCAGCAGTTTTGGCAATGTCTTCAATGTATTCATTCCAATTCATATCGCTTGTGAATATTAAGCTGGGAAGTTTGAAAGATGAGCTCTCTGGTAGGTTGTTGAAAATAGAAATAATTGTCAAAAGTTAAGATCCCATTTCGTTTATGAATTTTTAAAGTGAGAATTGATTATTTATATAATTTAGATTTTTCGACCCGTGGCGTAAGGGATAAGGTACTTGGCACACAGTTGTAAAGTTAAACTCTTCTGGGAGTTTTAAGTCTCAATCCTCGGTGCAGGCAACGTTCAAATTACTTATGACTTTTACCGACTCATGCCTCATTAAACGAGAGCATGTTACTCCTGTAGACGGTTGTTTGCAGGTTCCTGGATTCAACAAAAAGATTTTCGAGTTTGACAAGATACACCAGAAGAAGGTCGAAGGTTACAACGCTCGAAACGTTGGGAAAATAACACTCAAGATGGGAACAATAGTCCAAAGAATCCAAGTAATAGTCACGTGTGAGAAATTAACACAGCTATCACCCACTTTGCCGGAAATAACCCGAGATAAAAACAAAGACTTGGCTGCTGGATGTTTTCCCCGTTCTGGGTTTGTCGTGCTAACTCAAGGTGGACTAATTTAGCTGGCGTTTTCGGGCCGGATAGTTATGTCGTTTGGAAACATGTTAGTTTGAGAAAAAGAAACCTGCACAAACGATTTGATAATTAATCAATTGTTCAATTTCCATTAACTGGCATAATAATAGTTTTTAAAGGCGTATAACTCCCGCCAACTCCGGAGAATTCATATTTCTTCGTTAATCCTATTGTTGATTAAACAATTAAAAGAGAATTATAATTAAGTTCAAAATAGAAGACCCATTAATGAGCAGCCGTTCGGTCCAACGTATTGATAGCAATTGCTTGTAAAGTCAAAGGTGCAATCCCTGTCTTCCAGCGGAAGTTATAATATCATCCAATCAGAAATCCCGTCTTAGCCGAGTTATTTCTGACACAAAATTCCAAGTTCGTTATGTAAATGAATTGATAATAAGTTTTACTCATGGGATGTGTTGATAGTATTTCTTTTTTTTATTTAAAAAAAAAAAAAAAAGAAAAAGTGGTAGGAAAAATCACAGAAAATGAAATTTTCAGTGTCCAGGAACCTCATGCAAACCTGACAATCAAAAATACAAAAGAATCTTTTATGCAGATATAGTTACAAAACTAATATTAAGATCATAAGATATATTCAAATAAGGTTGAATTTGTGGCATGTTAAAAAAAACTTTTTTATAAAACAGATTTAAAAATTAAAGAAAAAAGAAAATTCAATTGAGCTTTTCTCCAAAGAATCGGTTATTTATGGTAATTGTTTATTCAACTGTCCTCACGTTTGAAGAAGGAAAAATGGCGGCTTTTCTTGGCTGAAGAGAGACAAACGCTTGTTAAGAGTTGAATGTAAAACGCGATTTATTTATACCTTTTCCCACCCTCTCTGTTTTTTTTGTTTTTTTTTTTTGAGAAAACGACACTGTCTTGTTTACGGAACTTCCATAGCATTTCCAATGAAGCAATTTCCATGTATAAATAGTGAATTATAACTGTTCTTTCGGAAGATAGCAAAGTGTAATAAAAAAAACTTTTTGTTTTTATTGAGGTTTCAAACTAGTTTGCCCTTCTTTTGTTTACTTATAATATACGTGGCACTTTCTCTGTTCGTTTGTGTTTAGATTGTTGTTTTTTTCAAAGGAGATAATTACATGATAACTTCGTCATATAGTGGTAATGTTGTGGAGAACAGATGCTATACTTTGAAATATTTATTTGCGCAAAATATGAAAAATATTACATTTTTATATTTGAACAAATTTAGCACGATGCCATTCAAAAGTGTGGGAAAATTGGGAGTGCGGTGTCGGTCATCCTTAGCCCCTATGATTAGAAAATGTCTATCCTACTCTTAACTAGAATCATCACTCACTATTATACCACATTTACTCCAGGATAATCTTGTTTAAAATTTCTTAAATCGTTCAAAAATTGTAATGAAAATAAATGAATTCGTCTCTATTTGAGCTTAGCCAAAAAACAATAATAAAAAATAATAATCCTGCTTTCGTTTATCAACGTCTCCCTGGAAAAAGATGGGATTCATTTCTAGAGGATTTCAATCCTGGCTCCAAAAGACCTTAAAAGGTAAAGGGTTTTCCAAAGGATGTTAGTGGTACCTACAATAACAAAAGTCTGAAGGCCGCCTAAAACATCGGGGATTCGTAGTTTTCCAGTTGTCCTTCCAGACGACTTGATACTACTCCTAGCGTACCAACTATGACTGGGATTATTTGTGTTTTAACAAAGCCAATGAAGCATAATTGCTCCACTTCTCGTCCTCCTTCTCTCTCACATTCCTGTCCCGGGGTACTGAGAAGTCTACAATCTGCCAGTTTTTTTGAGATCTTGTCAATGACGACCAAATCCGGGCGATTATGTTCCAATTGCTTGGTCGTTATGACACATTTGTCTCACCATACCTCTACATTACTAGTAATAATAATAATAATAATAATAATAATAATGTCAATAATAATAATGGCAATAATAAAAATAATAATAATAAGATTAATAATAACAATAATAATAACAACAACAATAATCATGATAATAATAGTAACAATAATAATACTAATAACAACAACAATAATGATAATAACAATAGTAATAACAATAATAATAATGGTAACAACAATAATAATAATTATGATAATAACAATAATAATAACAATAATAACGATAGTAATAAAAATAACAATAACGACAATAATAATAATAATAAAAAAAGAAGTTTTTTGCGACTAGGCATGCATAAATAACTGAAAAAAATCTATAAATACGCGTCAACGAATATATTTTTTTAAATAAATAATTTTACTTTGCATTTATTGATTTAGATGTAGAATTAGAAGGCATGAAAATGAATCTCATTCTAACATTTAACAAGGCCGATAGCCATTAGTCGCGTACTCTCGTGTAATGAATGAAAACGTGAATGTAGGATTGACATGAAATTCTTAAAGATGACCGAAAAATGGGCTGAAATGACTTAAATAAATAAAAAGTAAATGACTTAGAATGACTTTAATGAACTTAAGGATGAATTGAATGAGCTTAAGAATGACTTGAATGCTTAAAAATAACTGGAATCCTTCAAAAACAACTTGAATGATCTGGAGAATGACTTGAATGGCTTTGAGACTAACTGGTTGTAAAGTGGGTGATCATTTTACATTAAATTAATACAGAAAAGTGATCCCCCGTTTATATCACAAAGTTACAAACATAAGTACAGCATGTAGTAAGAACAAATACTACACTTTGATCTTGCTTTCCCACCAAGCAAATTAGGCACAAGGCCGATTTTTAATGTGAGGAGTGAAGGGGAAATGGGGACCAACTACCTGGAGAGTAGGGGAGCTGGATAGTGATAATTGGTATGATGGGTTACCCCTACATTGACCAAGGTCTTATATGTGGAGTTGCCCCCCCCACATATGGTCTTTGCTTGCAGTATCTGCCGGAACAGATACTACACTTTGATCTTCATATTTAATTTATTTCGTTTAAAGAAAAAATTACAATTAAAAAGATTCCAATATAAAATTAAAAAATTTTAAAAAGTAAAATCTCCAAAAGACAAAACAAATTTAGGCACAAGGCCCTATAAGATCTGGGGAGGGGAGTGTTGCAGGGTCTTTGTTACTAAAGTAAAAATTGAAGTCTTTGGCGACTTTACTCTTGACTGGCAACATTTACCACAATACCTCATTCACTCTGTGGAATCTAAAGCTAACTAATGAAAATCCCAGCGTTTTTGCAAAAAGGATATATATACAATTTGTGTGTGTGTGTGTGTGTGTGTGTGTGTGAAAAAAGTTCAATTCATTGGAAAAAATAAAAAGTTCTTGAATTTAGAAGAAAAACAGTTCGTGTTGGGGAGTGGGAAATATAGAAAAAAATGTACAAAAAATAAAATTAGTGCATTGTTAGTAAGGTCCCTCCCTGAGCTAATCTAAGTAGTTAGATCGCCTACTGTTTTCCGGGGCACCGAAAACAAGCGGGGAGATCCCTAATGGGGATTGGGAAGAAATCATATCGGGTGTAGGGAGTAAAATAAATAGATTGTTAAAAACAAAAAAGGAGAATATATTAGGTGGCGACCTTCGAGTAGGGCTTGATCAGGAGGTGATAAAACAAAAAGATAGGGGGGGGTAGTGGTAGGGTAGCCTCAGAAGGTTCTCTAGTGCCAAAAATAAAACAGATCTTGTCCAAAAGGCCAAGAAAAGCTTAAAAAGCTAAGAACAGAATGTATTAAAAACAAAACTTTGATCTTAACCAAAAAGGACAAGCACAAAAGTGTTACGGACAGACCGACCGACCGACGGAGTGACTTAAAGAGTCGCTTGCACACGACTAATAAACAACTTTATTGGTCATCTTCGTTAGTAAGAATAAGGAAACAGGTTAGTCATATAAAGTGTTGCTGTGTGAAGACGTTGATTAAAGGTTAGACATCCCGGTTAAAAGAGACAGAGTTCCTGTGTGTTTGTGTCAAGTAGTAGTGGAAACGTGCGTCACAAAAGATTAGACAATACTGTAGCATGAGAAAAAGAGTCCTTGCGTGTTATAGGGCATTGAAGTCCATGTGTGAAGATAGTCATGTTGGCTTGTTTGTATTCAGGTCTTAGTCGAACCCCGAGCCCGAAGGCCGGGTGAGTTCTGTTGAGTCCAAGGGAGAAATTGGTGGTGGACAGGTTCATTCCAAGTGGAGTTGTTATCAGTCACAGAGGGAGGGAGGGAGGGAGAGAAATAGTATTGCCTTTTATAAACTCGGTCACGTGACCAAGAGCACACTCTCCTCTCGATCAGCCTGGTGGCAGGAGTGTGGCGTCTTCTCTAACACTGCACCCAAGTTAAATTGTTCTTAGTCAATGGAAGGGGGAAACCTTTCTATATTAAGACAATTTTATTTTAATAGAGGTCAAAGTTAAAAAAAAATTGACCGCTTTTTTTTTCTTTTTTTTTTTGCTCAACATACACATCCTAACACCCGGGCAACGCCAGGCTGAAATGCTAGTGATAAATAATAATAAATGTTCATGAATAGTATTTTTCCATTGTACAGGGTGTCCAAAAAGTAACTGATGTGTTTTGAATTTAAATAGATTCTTTTATTTTGATGATATTTTAACAGAAGCTGACTAAGACATTGGTAAATGCTTTTTTTTAAAGAATGCAAAATTTAAACGATCTTTATTATGAAAAATAATGTCTTTTAAATTTTGCCCGTCTTCAGCTTCACACCTTTGTGCTCTTTCAAAAACATTATTCATGACAGATTGCAGAATCTCTGGATTGTGATTTAACTCCCCTAGAGTAGGTGCTAATGAGGTGGACGTTCTTTTGACCAGCACTGAAGATACACGTTTTGTGATCTTCGAAATGCAGCGAGAAAATAAATACTATTTTTACACAAAATATCTTGTTCACTTTTTGTTTTTTATTATGTGTTCAGTTTTGAGCTGCTATCGTCCGTTTTTCTTGAGCATATCCTTAATATGGGCAATATATATCCAGTATAGTTTAAAACTTCCTCACAAATAACATTAACACTTCACGAAAATGTAGTTGAAATCAGGCTTGGAATGGCCATGTATTCATTACATAGACACATAATACATCCTGGCTAAGTATAGTTTAAAATTTACCTGAGAATGATCTTTCCTAAAAATAGTTGTTTTCAGGTCTGGAATGCTGAATCATCACTAAAGCAGAATTGAATACACAGACAGAGCATTTTGTTTAAATATAGTGCTCCGTTATTGAATCTAATCATATATATATATATATATATATATATATATATATATATATATATATATATATATATATATATATAATTTTCAATTTGCACTTTTCAAATGCTTGCAAAATTATATACCCAGACAGTTCTTTTGTTGTTGTTCTCAAAATCAACGCAGACGGATTTTGTCACCATGCAAGTTTATTTATAATTCACTGATGGTCATTGACGAGAGAGAGAGAGACGGAATAGAACAACTGCATTTAGTAGTAATGGTGTGTGTGGGGGGGGGTAAGGTGATAGCGGAATTAGTTGACCTTCTTTTCACCTTCTTTTTTTATTATGCTATCCGTGTCTTATAAAGACATAAACCGACATTCCTGAAATGTAAATATTAGATTGGTGCAAAAATAATATCGTTTCTTGACTTGAAGTTGAACGTCAAAAAACGATATTATTTTTGCACCAACCTAATATTTAAACTATTTAATTGTTCTTCTTTATTTTGCGTTATGCAATTCTAACTGCCCGACGTGGAATGTAAGTATTTCTTAGTTTTTGGTGAAAATTACAATTCAGGTCATTGTAATGGGACACAAGAATGTAGATCATGTGAAATTTGTCAGCATCGCCCTGGCTCAATTTTCAATAATAGTTCCAAACTTTCCTCGCTAATGAGATTAATAATAATAGAAAATGTACTTGGAATCAGACGAATAATAATAATGATAGGTAGAGAATAAATTGTCATCAAATATAGTTTAAAATCTCCCAACAAATGACCTGAACGATTAGTTTAAATCCGGTGTGAAATGCTGAAGGCTTGATTGCATGGACAGACAGATATTCTCGGTGAATTATTAATAGAGTATTCAATTAAAGCCTTGAGCTTCAGAGTTATCATCTCAACGACACGGGATGGCATCTGCACGATAAATATAATTCACAAGTATTTCATGGTGCTCAAAATGTATGAGGACACTTGGCCACAGGGTAAATATCGTGTGAACGTTTCCTCATTGTCTAGACACCTGCTGTTTGCTTTAAACTTGAACTACAAAGAGAATCAGCATTTTCGTTGTTCAATGAGTGAGAGTGGTTGGTCGCTCTGGAAGATGATAAATGGTAGGCTGACAAAATGCTAATATTGAAGGTGGTGATGGCTATTGAGCATTGGGAGCATGTATAAAAGAGAAAGGCAATTCTCTACATCGATATATATATATAATATATATATATATATAATATATATAATATATATATATATATATATATATATATATATATATATATATATATATAATCTCATTTCTGAATTCGTATTATTTTGATTCATCGGACTACTGTTCTCATCTTGAGTGTGATTTTCACAACGTTTCGGTCGATGTAACCTCCGACCTTTTTCAAGTGTATCTTGCCAAACTCGGGAATTTGGGCATAATTTTGAGCAGAATCCTTTACGTACGTCACGGGGGTAGCGTGGTCTTGTTCCGTCAGCCATGACTGGATAGAGGTCCTAAGTAATTCGCAAATGTATTTTTTCGGTCATCCACACTGAGGATTGAACCTTCAACCTTCAGGAGAATATCACTTTTACAATTGATTTTTCCCAGAACTCTAACCACTGCGCCACGTGTCCTTGCAGAAGGTTTAAGGTTCAATCCTCAGTGTGGGTGACCGAAAAAATACATTTGCGAATTACTTAGGACCTCTATCTAGTCATGGCTGACGGAACAAGAACATGCTACCTCTGTGAAGTAAATAAAGTGTTCCGTTCGAAATTCCGTCCAAAGTCTCGAGTTCAACAGAAACATTCCTGAGTTCGACAAGATATACCTGAGGAAGGTCAGAGGTTACATCGACCGAAACATTGTGAAAATCACACTCTAGATGAGAACAGTAGTCTGGTGAATAATAATACGGACATATATATATATATATATTATATATATATATATATATTAGCAGCAAGTCATTATTCAAGCACATCTGGTTGCACATGACAGAGTTATTCTTTTTTCCGATTTTTCTGGATATCTTTTCGATTCGCAGAGAGGTCCTTTTTTATTTCAGTTGGCATGTTGTATAGAATGCCCCCAAAAGTTGTTATTCTACTCGTGCGCTTTCTATTGGTGCGTCTGATTATTATCAGTTGTTATTTTATTTTTATTTTCCTTTGAGGCTTAGTGTATTTATAGTTTAATTAAAAGATACACGAGACCCACTGACCATAAGAAAAAGATCAAACTAATAATATATTATACTAAATTTAATAATTGAAAACAATAATAATACTAACACCACACTAAACCAAACTAATGTAGGGTATGAATTTATTTGCCCCTACGAAGGATTTCTCCGAACCCATTCTAAAAATTTATATAACGCATACGTAGGCTACACAACAACAACACCCTCCCAACGATTAACCTATCATTTAGCTGACAATAACGCCATAAAACAACACCTAACATCCTATGATAAAAGCTTATAGTCGCCCGACATTAGAAATATCTTAACTACCAATACTAAAATTCGAAACCTTAACAATTGCACACAATGACTAAAATTACTAGACCCTTTTTAACTGAATCTCATTTCATATCATATCGTTATTTAATAATTAACAAGAAATTAAATAAACCATAAAATAAGAAAATTGAAATTAAAACTAAAAATAATTCGCCCCTAATCATTCTGCACCCACCTTATATCTATCTATCTATCTATCTCTCTCTCTCTCTCTCTCTATATATATATATATATATATATATATATATATATATATATATATGAATAAAAATTATATTTTATAAATTTTATTAATATTATTGGAATTTTCCCCCCCCTTTTCCTTGTACATACTTGTGAATTATTCCATGGATTTCGGCCTTTTGGATTATTTTGGACCATGTTCCAATTACGTGATTTCCTTGGATTTTACTTGTGCGAATGGAAACTCAATTAACTTTCTTGGAGTTATATTTTTGGATTTTACCGTCATTGGATAATTTACCTTTCACCAGACTATCCATTCACGTGTAACGACCTTTTCTTCACCATATTTCCTTTGCTTCACTTTTTGTTATCGAATAAGATCTTTGACTTACTTGCAGTTTCATCAAATACTTTTGTATGCAAAACCCGATCCCGCTAATTCCTACCCTCTGATGAGAAGGAAAGTATATCTTCTAAGCTCCGCGGATTGAGGACTATCTGTTTATTAAGTGTTTCCTTTTCAGATTGTTTTTAACTCTTTTTCAAAGTGTTTTTTTAACATGTTTTATTAACTATATATATATATATATATATATATATATATACTAGCAAAAGTACACGTTGTTGACTGGGTTAAAAAACAGCCTACGGAAAATTTGATTTATGAAAGTATGATAGGTTATGAAAAGGAAAGGTTGTAAAGAGATAGCTTCAAATTTGGGGGCATCAAAACCAAAGCAAAATATGATGAAAGTAAAATAGAAAAAACCCATAATTGATTGTACCATACCGGTTCACACTGAAACATTTATCACAATATTCTGTGGATCTATATTAAAAAACCTTGTTAAACTTTGTGACATATTTCCATTCTATGGAGGTTAGGTGCGAACGAACACCCCATAATTTTATTATACCATATTTCTTCAAACTGAAACATAATTATCAAAGTATACTTACGCAGATAGATATGAAAAGTCTTTATTAAAGTTTGTGCCTATTTCCATTGTATGGAGGTCAGGCGCGAACCCAGACCCCACAATTTTATTATACCATCCCTATTTAAGTTAAAACATACTTATCAAAGTATTATGTGCTTTTATAAACGTTTTTTTTTTTAATTTTTTAATTTTTTATTTCCATACTTTGTGGACCAGGCGCGAACGCAGACCCCACAATTTTAATGAACCACCATTTTGCCAGATCAAACATACCCATTCCTGTGTCTCGATACATCTATCATTATATGTAATCAGTTTTTTTAAATAGTCAACCATATAGGAGCCTATTCGTGACCAGACACACACACACACACACACACACACACACACACACACACACACACACACACATTCAGCTTTATATATATATATATATATATAATAAAACAAGAAAACTGAAATTAAAACTAAATAATTCGCCCTAACCATAAAAAATAATATATAAATACACTAAGCCTGAAAGAAAACTATAATGAGAGCAACCACTCCTGATGATAATCGGATGCACCGATAGAAAGCATTTGAGAAGAATATGGTTGAACAACAAATTTTGGGCACCATTTTGTACATACCGCCGACTGAAATAATAAAAAAAAAGAGAGAAAAAAAATATTTTTTCGATTCGCCGAGCAGTCTTTTTTATTTCAGTCGGCGTGTGTACAAAATGGCAAACAAAAGTTGTTCAGCCATATTCTACTCAACTAATAACTAACAAGAAACTGAATATACAATAAAATAAGAAAAATTAAAAATAAAATAATTCGCCCCTAACCATTCCGCACCCACCTTTAACAAATAATAAAAAAAAAACTATAAATACACTAAGCCTCAAAGGGAAATAAAAATAAAACAACTGATGATAATAATAAAAAAAAAAAACAAAACGACAACTACAATCGCTTCTGATAATAATCGGATGCACCGATAGAAAGCGCTTGAGAAGACTATGGCTGAACAACAACTTTTGGGCTCCATTTGTACAACATGCCAATTAAAATTAAAAACACCGCTCGGCGAATCCAAAAGATATACAGAAAAATTAAAAATAAGAATAGCTCTGTCGTGTTATACTTTGCAATAACACTTGGGTGTGCCGCAGGGGCTCTTTTAGGGCTAATAAAAACACTCCATTTTTGGGACTATTTTATCATATTTGTGCAAAATTTTCTGTGTATGTCTATTTAGCAATTTTGTATGGTGCTGAATTCAAATTTAAATATGTTAAGGCCTTGGGGACTTTTGGGGCTAAATGGAAGGAGGGCAAATGATGGACACGCATTTCTTTTTGCATGGTGCAGAACTCAAAGTTACTTATGGCATTCTATCATAGTAGCCCTTTATGTTTTAGTTCAAGGGAAGATAAATTAAGTAAAAAAAAAAATTCTTTTTACTTTTTCCAATCAATTTCTAATCACATTTAAATCGTATAATTATTTTCAGACCACTTAGTTACGGTGGTTGAGATTTATTTTATTTTAATTTTACTTTTTCTACTTCTATTTATTTTGTATGCAATTAAAAAAGTATATATTATTTACCTCTCCACCACAGAACTAATGCTATTTTAATGGCTGTATTGCTTTTTTTAAAATATTCTGTCTGAATTCCGTTTGAAGAATTCACCGAAAGTCGTGTCTTGGAGATAAGCATAAAGAAATCAAAGAATCCCCTGTCTTTCTGCCTCAAGTATTTTTATTCATGGTTTATGCTAATTGCCAAAGTCAATCGCTTCGTTTTGTTATTTATATGTACAGTGTGCGTAATGTATTCGAGGACATTGTTCCATGCCTCCGTTCAGTCTTGAAAGACAAAGGATACTCCCTGTAAGTGTAACTGCGCATGTAATTGTAAGGCAAGCGTTGCGCAGTCCCCAACCACACCTCGCCTGAATCGGCACTGTTTGAGTCCAGTGGCAAGGAGAAGGCCAGGACGACTGGAAGCAATGCCGAGATAAGCGGAGAGCACACACAGCACCTGGAAGTCCCAAATGGTCACCCATTTAGTACTGACCAGGTTCAACGTTGCTTAACTTCGGTGATCCAGCAGGAAGCGGTGTGTCAACGTAATTATGCCATATTGAGGACATTGTTACGATAGCAGGTAAAGTGTTATTTGACTTTATATATTCTATATCCAGAGATCCGTAAACAACTTCACAGCAACCTACCATCGCTTCGGACTCTCTGTTAGTATTGGTAAGACAAAAGTGTTAGTACAACCAGTACCCGATACCATCTTACAGGATGTAAGCATTCATATAAATGACACTCCTCTTGAGCAAGTAGATCACTTTCCATATTTCGGTAGCATAATATCAGAAAAGTGCTCAAATTAGGATGAAATAGAAAGCCGAATTGGCCTCGCCTATGGAGCTTTCGGTAAACTGACGAAGCGCGTCTTCAATAATAAACATCTTTCAATAAAAACTAAACTCATGGTATATCACGCGATTGTTATACCTACGCTTTTGTATCGGTGTGAGACCTGGGCTATATACCAAAGTGATCTCATTAAACTTGAAAAATTCCACCAACAAAAACTTCGAGCTATACTGAACATCAAATGGTATGACTATGTAACCAACACAAGCGTTCTTGAGAGAGCAAACAGCTGCAGTATTGAGGCCACCACCATGAGGCACAGACTCCGTTGGTTGGGGGGCATATCCTCACAGTGGATGAAAACAGACTCCCTCGACAAACCTTGTACTCGGAGCTAGCCACAGGAAAAAGATCTATCGGCCGCCCTCTACTGCGATATAAGGACCAACTCAAATCCACCCTAAAAAACACCAGATTTGATCTTCACATCTGGGAAACAACATCTCATGATCGGTACCTGTGGCGCCAATCCATCATACACGGTACCAAAGGATACGAGGCAGAAAGAAGAAGACTAGTGGAGATCAAGAGACAGGCAAGAAAACATCGCGCTGAACAACAACGCCCCCTGCCAAGCATTGCTTGCCTTCTCTGCCCACGCAAATTCCACGCTCAGATTGGTCTGAGAAGCCATCTGCAATTCAAACACTGAGGGAAGAGGAAACTGAAATTCTCGGATACAAGAAATTGGCCGCCGATGACGACGACGATTCTATATATCAGAATTATTAGGATCAGTCTTTATAATTATACACCAAATGCAAAGAAATAGAGTTATAATGACTAGAAAAGCTAAATATAGAACTATTAAGAAACAATAGCTTGGTCTTTCATTTTCCAACCTGGCATGCAAGGGGTCTGGTGATACCCATATGATGTTTAATGCAATTTTTTTTCTATTTTATGCTCCAAAGGCTCGAGTATAAGTCCTAGTACTTAAAGATATGAGAACGCGAAATAGTTTGAATGTGATTAAATTTGGATATCAAATGCTACCGACCCATAGCCCTTATAGTATACGACTCATTTAGAAAATTCGCAAAGAATTAAAGGTTTAAGATGGGAATTAATCATTTTATACACAATGATAGTATTAGAACACTTGACTTTATTCGGCAAGTGCAGCACACCGTTGGTGGCAATCCAAAAAGTGGATTGCAAAAGAACAGTGTGTTAGGAAGAACAATCTGAGATGATGTCCGAAAAGACAAGTCTTATGTGATGAGTGAAGGTCACTTTATATGTCAGGAAAATATAAGAACGATTACACAAGGCTCTTAAAACACATAAATGAATAACAAACAAAGTTCATGGTCCAATGACCCCTTAACATTTGACCTTCTAAATCTGCAGAATGTTTTTGGACTTCCATATACGGATCATAGTTGAGAAAAAGCATTTTGAGCATTCTCATAACACTAAAAAATAATCCTGATATGTATCTCCCTCTCACAGCAGCATGATGTGACACAAGGGTCGAAAAGTGGAACTTAAGAAGCCAGGGCTCTCGTCTGGCATCAATCGAAATGAATGACTCTCGTCTTGGGGAGGCTCCATGTTTTGACAAACTTCTAGGTCTGACCGTTACTCCTAATCCTAATTTTCCTGCTTTCCAACTGACTACAATATTGTCGTCTTCAAGTCCAACGTGGACAAATTCTTGATGAACCGTTCCCTTAAGTAACCCAATTTACTACTATTAACGATGACTACAGCATGTTCCCCTTGGCCACTGCACACTCTTTAACCCTTATCTTTGAGTGGCCTCCAAGCCTTGATAAATGGTGATTCCTTTGTATATAAAATAAAAAAATCTCTGGCTGGCAAAAAAAAAAAAAAAAATGTATGGGCAGCCTTGTCGACATTCCCCAGTAGGGGCACATCAGACGATTAGCAATAAACTAATCCTTCTCAACGAGAGAAAGCAAAATCCTAGAACTGCACTGGACCAAAACTACACATCAGTCAACAACGAACAAGTCATGGCCTAGACTCTGGTGGGGCAGAGGGAAAAAAATACCGACTGGGTAAAATAATCCATAAAAGTTTCCATAGAGTTACGTACAATTCTAAATATAACGACACATTGTCTATTTAACTACTCGAGTAGTGAAACTGCACAAATACAACATAATCTATAAAATTGAGTTTTTTTCTCGTGCTGACATTAATATTAAAAGCCTATTTTTTCTATTTAAAAATTATTAAAGCGAACTTGATATAGTCAATCATGGTTATGCGAGCGACTACATGAAGATTAACTAATTTACATATTCCTTTGAAAACGAGTATTAATTGCTTACTCATTTTTATTAAATGGTTGGTTTCATTTCACTATTACACTTAATTCTTTTATGCATAGTTTCTACATTCTGTATAATTGCGTAAAATTTAAGATGAAAAAAACTAAATTTTTGGATGGGTACAAAACTTACTTACGGCTAAATACAGATCAATCAACATGATGATTAAAAAAAAAAAAAAATGAAAATAAAGGTTAGCTCGCCAGGTTTCGTTCCTCGCTCAACAGAGCTAAATCGAGAAAATTACGTTAAAAAAAATAGTCATGAATATGGCGGGGTGTAAAAAAAAAAATTAAAAAAAAAAAAAAAAGGAAAAATAAACGGAGGGAAATATATATATATATATATATATATATATATATATATATATATATATATATATATATATATATATATATATATATAATGATTTTGTTGGTGTGTGTGTGTGCAAAAAGTCTTTACCAAATTGCTCTCTGAATATTTGATCCACAAAGTTGAAATTTGATATTTAGGGTATTTGGATCTGTAGCACGCTTTCGATTTGGTTTTTACATTGTAAAATAGTTGCTATGGGGTAAAATAAAAAAAAAAATAATCTTGGCCTGGTGTCAGTCGACTACACACGTTTCTGTGCACACGTTAATTAAAAGTTATAGGTTAAGCAACGTTATATTTTGCAGTTTTTGTATACGTATGGATTTAGATCATCAAAATCAAGCAACGTTCAGCCTGGCTAGTACCAGATGGGTGAGCATTTAGGGATAGTAAGCGTCGTATGGAGGAGGCCGTCGACATTTTCGCCTGCTCCTGCATCCCACTCGGCTCCCAGCTGCCCCGACCATGTCTGGATCAGACTGGTTGAGACGAGATTCCAGCGGGAGTCATCCATCATCCCTACGATGATCAGATGGTCTTTGTTGTTCGGACGGAAGAACCGTTGTCCTCCTCAGGAGTACGCCAGTAAGAGTTAATATAAATAAATAAAACATTGCCTGTCTCTCTATTAAAGTTTCCATCCATACGGACATGACAATATTTTTTTCGTCTAGATCTTTGGACATTTCTTTAATCTTTTCTTTCCTTACTCATTACTTTTGTTGGTTCAACAACACGTAAGTCGATATATTATGTGCGGATAGACATTATTATTTCAGTAAATGCCTTTTCCACTAGAGATGAACGTTATTAATAAAACCTTAAATCTAAAACCAATTTTCTGATGTCTTCGCCATTTTTAATCATGTAAACGGAAAACACACACACACACACACACACACACACATATATATATCGTTCGTACATGCCGACCACTATCTTTGGACAGTGTTTTCAATGCTAATTCAAGGAATTGTCTGGGAAGGCTGTTATCCATTTTTGCAAATTCTGCCCTTTGGGATCTTTGATTTGGTTGCCATCAAAGTTTACTGTGTTCTTTGCCCGGCTTAATGTTACGAACATGAGGGGACGCAGTTTTCTTTTTTTCTTTTTCTTTTTTTTTTTTTTGCGTTCTTATTGCATCTTTTTATGTGCATTTTTTTTTTATTATTTTTTTTTCTGCTGACATTTCCACTCCACCTCACCCCGAAATAGGTTCGTTGCGTTTATTCTAATTTCATTTACAGCACGGCACAAAAGAACGGAGCTCTGGAGCGGCCATCTTTAATTTGAAACACGTCAGGACTGAAATAAAATCATTTTCTCCTTCGACAAATGTTTTTAGTTTAATTCTTTTATAGCTTTCAGTTTTCAAAATAGACGTTCCTGTTGTTCGCTTTCTTTACGTCCGTATCAATCGCTGTCTTTCTTACCCCCAACTTATTTCTTTTATATATTTCTTTCTCTCCCCCTTTCTGTTTTTGTAAAAATAAATACAAATCTTTGCGTCTTAAAATCTGTCTCTTTATAAAAGTATTTGTCTTTTCCTCTTGTGGCCTTTTTTTCTTTTTACATGGTAGTCACCACTTATCCCCGAGTGGCTTCCGAACCTTAATAAGGGTTATTGCGTGTACAGTAATCAATGGGATAGTATCGTAGTAATCGTTAGTATTAGGAATTTGATAAAGTGTCTTACTTAAGGGGGCGGTTCATCAGGAATTTGTTTATGTTGGACTTGAAGACACCCAAGTTGTAGTCAGGTGGGAAACAGGCAAACGGAAGAGAATTCCACATACGTGCACTTCTAAGAAAGAAGTTTTGTTCATGGAATCTACGTTTTGATTTTGGCACAGATAAAAATTAGGGAAAATTATTGACAGTGGTTTCAGCTAGACGGGTGTTTATCGTGAAAGATTGGCGAGGGGGGACGAGAGATTGGAGCTCAGACGAGCACTTGCCATGGAAGTAACGATAAAACAAAGAAAGGATCGCAACGTCTCTTCTGTAGGAGAGAAGTTGCAGGGAAGAGAAAAGGGCATCCCTCACTAAGCTATGAAGTCTATTTTGTTCTCAATCAAGGCAGGAATAGGCTGTTTTTAGCAGCTCCTGCCCATATGTGGCAGCAGTACTCCATCCTTGGACGTACTTGGTCTTTCGAGTATATATCATATATTAATCCAATATGCATATAGGCACTGTCGGTGGGGCATTGGAATACGCCGACTGCCCCCCTGCAGAGGGTAAAAGTCCCTCAATGGGGGTCCTGGATATGACCTTAAACTATATCCAGTGGTGAGGCCCCAGCTTGTGGGCTTTGGGGAGTGTGGAGCCACCCTTTAATTACCATTGCTTCCAGGTCCACTCTGACCCGGAGTGGTAGTACCTGTTAGGGTCCCAACTATGGGTTAAATAGAAACCGACGTGAAAACAACAAATATATTCTATTAAAAAAAATTTTCTTCAAAATCTTTGGATTCGGCATTAAATAACCCGAAAAGGGTTGATATGCCGTAAAACAAAAACCAACCAAACCAACCAACCAATATGCATATATGTAATTTTATTTACTTAAAAAATTATATTATATACCGACGATAACAGAGCTATCGTTTCTGTCAAAATATGATCTCGTTATGTGACCTATACTTTCGGCTGCATTGGAAGCCAGACCTTAAATAAACAAAATACATTTAAGGCCTTCCAAAGCAATACGAAAAGTAAAAAACATATCTTGCTCTTTGTATTGAGCACTGTGAATAAACTCGTTATACTCATTGGTTTGTACTATTGGATACCTGTAATCTAAAACATATATATATATATATATATATATATAAACGAGAATAATGGAAATAGTATTCCGACGAGCTAGAGAGATAAAAAAGGAACAAACCAAGTTATGTGTTCATCAACGTTTCATCTTTATTGCGAGACTTCCTCTGGATGAATGAAGTTGTACTTGTGTTTTGTTTTAACTTCGTTCAACGAGAGAAAGTTTCGCAATAAAGACGAAACGTTGATGGACCCATAACTTGGTTTGTTCCTTATATATATATGGAACAAACATTGGTACCGCCCGTATAAAATTCAAACAAAAGGGTTTCCTTATATTAAACTCTCTTTAGTTTCTGTTCATAATGAGAAAACCCTTTTGTTTGGATTTGAAACCGACGGTACCAATGTTGTTCTGAACTTCTATAACAACGCACACACAAACACACTTCTAGCCGTTATCACAAAATTTCCCTCCCTTAGTGCTTTTTTCCACATTCCATTCATCTATAATATAAAGCTGAATGTGTGTGTGTGTGTGTGTGTGTGTGTGTGTGTCTGGTCACGAATAGGCTCCTATATGGTTGACTATTTTAAAAAACTGATTACATATAATGATAGAAAATAAATCGAGACACAGGAATGGGTATGTTTGATCTGGAAGAATAGTGGTTCATTAAAATTGTGGGGTCTGCATTCGCGCCTGGTCCACAAAGTATGGAAATAAAAAATTTAAAAATTAAAAAAAAACCTTTACAAGTGTTTTTGATATAGAAGTACATAAGAATACTTTGATAAGTATGTTTTAACTTAAATAGGGATGGTATAATAAAATTGTGGTGTCTGCGTTCGCGCCTGGCCTCCATAGAATGGAAATTTGCACAAAGTTTAATAAAGACTTTTCATATCTATCTGCGTAAGTATACTTTGATAATTATGTTTCAGTTTGAAGACATATTGTACAATAAAATTATGGCGTGTTCGTTCGCACCTGACCTCCATAGAATGGAAATATGTCACAAAGTTTAACAAGGTTTTTTAATATAGATCCACAGAATATTGTGATAAGTGTTTCAGTGTGAACAGGTATGGTATCATAAATTATGGGTTTATCTATTTTATTTTTACTTTCATCATATTTTGCTTTGGTTTTGATATCCCTAAATTCAACCCAAATTGATAACCCTTTCTTTTCATAACCTATCATACTTTCATAAATCAGAGCCCATTTTCTGTAGGCTGATTTTGAACCCAGTCAACGATGAGTACTTTTGCTAGTATATATATATATATATATATATATATATATATATATATATATATATGTATATGTATTAAGATTTCTCTTTTTCTTCCACTCCCTCTTTCTAAAATGTTTGTCTTTCTAGCCCCCTCCCCCATCTATCTGAACATCTTTCTTCTCTGTATCCTAAATATTTCCTATTTCTTTTTGTCTTTCTAAATCGTGTCTCTGTGACTATCTGATCGCCACACATCTTCTCCCTCTCTTTCGTCTTTATTCCATCGCATTCACATAACTCAATAAACCGTTTTTTTTTTGTTGTTCTTCTTGTTTTCATTGGCATGATACACCTGAAGCATCCAGCTTTGCATCGATGATGTTTATATACTTACGTCGGCCCGGTTCCTCGGGAATATTCCTTGTCTTTTTACTTCTTTCTTTTGGTAGACTTTAATGGACTTTATGTGTTTCCTTTTTAACTTCCATTCTTTTCTCAGATGTGTGTTTTTTTTCCATTCTCTGCTAATACATTCGCAGAATACATTCAAAATGAAAGTGGAATTTCTTCCTGTCAACCAATCAGCAATGGTCGATATCAACGACTTTTGATTTCTCGAAAATATATCTACCTTGTTTCAGAATTTGAGTTGACGATTGATAATTTGGATTATTCAAACTAATATTCTCGGTTATATATATATATATATATATATATATATATATATATATATATGTAAACTACTTCATTTGCTCACATAAAATAGATATACGAAAGTATAAATTTATGCGTAAACTTTAAGTATTTACTTCAAAAGTGCTCAATACGTAGGTAGAGCTAGTTAGTAAGTTATAAAATATATATGGCGATTAAGCTACACTGAATATTCCGCGTTTCATCCACTTAAGCCTGAAGAGTCCTAGAGTGGATGAAACGCGGAATATTCAGTGTAGCTTAATCGCCATATACATTTTATAACTTATATATACACTATCCGATACCCGTTGGGTCAGTATATGTTAAGGCTAGCTATGGAATATCAATTATAATAAAAATATAGAGATGGTCACCACTTTAACCATAAAAGTCATTTTAAAGGAAAAAGTTTACCAAATTTTCTATTTTTATATTTGCTTAAAAAAGGTTACATTATAAAGTGTTGGTCACCCAAACCTTAAAATTTGTCTAACGTCACTTCCGCTGAATACTTTGTAAATAAAGAAGTGCGACTCTTAACGAAAGCATTTATCACAAGTCAACGGCTTTGTTTTTGTAATGTTAAATGTTTTGTGCTTTTTAGTGTCTCAAATTGTAGTATGAAAAAATAAATTAAAAAAGTTTTAAACTGTTTAAAAATGAAAGAAAGAATTATTTTTCCAACTTTTAATGAAAAAAAATCTAAATAAAATTCGTAAAATGCGGATGAAAAAAAAAAAGCCAAAGGGATTTAGTTTTGCTTTTATTTAAATCTTAATGGCTTTGTTTTCATGTAATAAGCATACGCACAATTTTACGAACCAGATGGACGATTAAAACGCCCAAGCAAGCTGATCCAAGTTTTATAATTATCTATCTATATATCTATAAAAGTGAAAGTATCTGTGTGTGTGTGTGTGCATTTCACTACACAAAAACTCTCCCAATTTTCAGTCTACAGACTCGAAATTTGATATACAAGGTACTGAGATTTGGGAAACTCTTTGTAATCTGTTTTTGGCCAAAGATTTGGCTGTTAAGGGGTCAAAGTTCAACGATTTGACCTTTGAGAACTTTACCAAACTCCTCCGACAATTTTGGGTCTAAACAATATTTTATATATAGGTTCCTTGCACATGGATCTAACTTAATAACTTGATTTGAGCCCAAAAGAATAAATGTTAAGGAGTCATAATTAAGGTCAAAGTGAAAATAAATTTGACCTCTGAGGTCTCTACCAAATTACTCAGACAATTTCTGGTCGAAACATTTGAAATTTTACATAAAGTAATTTTACATTATTCAAAAATAGGGCAAGCTTTTTAATCGGTTTTGGGTTGAAAATTTGAGCCACCAATATATAAATGTATGTATGTTTGCATGTTTGCCTAAAACTTTCGACAGAAGCGACGAATTTTCACAAAATCAGTATCATTTTTAAGCTCGACCCTTCAGACGACAAATACCGAAAAATTGGCTAAAACATTAATTTCTTCACGCTCAACTGGGCACTTTTCTACAGGGGGGGTCGCTTTTTTTCGCCGATATTTTCGAAAGTCATCCCCTCTTTTTGATTGTCTAGCCTTAATTTAAACCTACGTTCACTTCCAGTTTGGCGGTAGTCGTATCAGCAAAGACGTCAGGTTTTTTTTCCCATTCATTTCCTCCTTCGTGGTATGGGTCCGAGCCTGCCTTCCTACTACCACTTTTTTTTTTGCTCAATACAGACCTCCAAACACCCGGGCAACGCAGGGCTGAAATGCTAGTATATCTATAAAAGTGAAAATGTCTGTGTACATTTCGCTACACAATATATCTGACAATTTTTGGTCTACAAACTCGAAATTTGACATACAGGGTATTGAGATTTGGGAAAATGTTTTTAATCAGGTTTTGGCCAGAAATTTTGCTGTTAAGGGATCAAAGTTCAACGATTTGACCTTTGAGAACTCTACCAAAGTCCTCCGCCAAGTTTTTGTCCGACCACTTTAAATTGTAGATATAGGTTACTTGGACATGGATCTAATGTTATAATTTGATTTGAGCCTAAAACAGTAAATGTTAAGGGGCCAAAATTGGGGTCAAAGTTAAAAAAAATTGATCTCTGCCGTCTCTAACAAATAAGTCAGCCAATTTTTGGTCTAAACATTTGAAATTTTACATTAAGGGTAGTCAGACTTTCGGCAAGCTTTTTAATCAGTTTTTGGGCGAAAATTTGGCAGCCAAGAGGTCAAAGTTAAGAGTTGACCTTTGCAGATTCTATCAAACTCCTCCGCCAATTTTGGGCCTAAATGCTAAAAATTTTAGATGTAGGTTACCTGGACCTGAGTCAAACGTTTTAATATATATATATATATATATATATATATATATATATATATATATATATACTAGCATGGGTACCCAGCGTTGCCTGGGTTGACATGAAGTTCTGTTTGAAACACACCGGTATACTAATTATTTTCGTCATGGGCAACGTGGATACCCCCACAACAAAAATAAAAGAACGGATGAAAACATGTAAATGTGATCGCCCAAAAAAAGAAGTATGTGATGTCCTCTCCACCAGATGTTTCGGCAGAAGGGCTACAAAGAGAAGAAACTATACTCCGGATATTGAGCACTGGAAATACCCTCCCCCCTCAAGAAAAGATAATTAAAAAATAAATCATTACAACTTTTGTTTCAATAAAGATAACAGTGAATGCCCGTGCAATCGCAAAAGAAAAAAGATCTACCAAAAATTAATTCCCAAACCAATTAAATGACATTTTTCGTCATTTTATATTTCTAATGTAATCACCCCCCCCTCTAAAAAAAATTGAATTTGTCCTATTTTTTATAAAATTGTTAGGTGAAAGTACATAATGGTTTCATAAAAATTAATTAAATTTATCGTTATTTTATGTTTCAAATGTAATTCCGCCCCCCGTCATGTCCCCTCCCCCTCGATCACCAAACTTGAAAAAATGCTAAAGATGACATGACAAAAAGTAGGTTCTCATTTTACGTTAAATTTATATAGAAAAGTTATTCCCCACGCTTAAATGTTAAATTTTTTTTTTCCAAAATTTCTTCTTCCATATTATTTATAAAGACTGCTTAAACGTATTAGGCCATAAAAAACAGGTCTTAACTTTGAAATTACAACTTTTAATGGTTTTCGGTGGTGTTGAAAACGAATATTACGTTTAAATTTGGGGCAGGTAAGTAGTTTTCATGATATGAAGGAATTAATTTTTCAAAAAGTGGGGGATCACTTTCCTATATAAACTTAACGTAAAATGAGCATCCACTTTCTCGTCACCTAGTAATTTCTTCATATCATAAAACAAATTTAACTGATATTCATTTTCAGCCCCCCCCCAAATTGGCGCTGTTGTTTTTTTTTTGTTTGTTTTTTTTACTAAAAGATGCGTTCATTATTTCATCTCATAATTTAGGACGCTAATTATGCTGTTAGTAAGTTTACAAAAGCATACTTTTGTTTTTCGTTCTTTTTTCATTATACAACTTGTATAATTGTGAACAGGTACCTCTGCAGTTTAACATTTCACAAAAATTCTGTTTACGTTAGGAGGCGGTTAAATAAACTACAGAAGCACTTGGTAAAATTTATACAAATTCTATAATTGAATACCTACCTAAAAAAAAAAATGAAAAACAAAAATATATTTTTGTAAACCGTTCGTGTAAGCTTATTATTATTCGTGTAACCGTTCGTGTAAGCATTGTTTACGTCCTAAACTATGAAAAATAAACGAATCTCTTAGTAAAAAAAACAGCACCAGTTTTCGGTGGTGCTGAAAACGAATATCACAGTTAAATTCGTTTTATGATATGAAGAAATTATTAGGTGGTTAGAAAGTGGGTGCCTATTTTACGTTAAATTTATATAGGAAAGTGATCCCCACTTTTTGAAAAAGTAATTTTTCATATCATGAAAACTACTTATCTGCCCCAAATTTAAATGTGATATTTTTAGCACTATCAAAAACCAGTAAAAGTCGTCATTTTCAAGTTTTTTCAGGAGTTGGAAAGAAACTTGACATTGACCATTTTTTTCTAGGGGTTAAACAACACTAGGTCACGTCGTAAAAATTGACCATTTTTAATTTAAGATATTAAATAAATTATAAAGAAAATATGTTTTGCAGGCAATTAAACACACTTGCTGTGGTATAATTATTATAATAAATCCTGGGCAACACCGATTAAATTTTAAAAATAAAAAAAAAGAGCAGAGGATGATGGATTTTGTTCACATGTGTCTCTCTGAGGATGCAAGTAAATGAGGACATTAGTTTTAATTATTTTTCTCTAACAAATAAAAAAGGTTCATTAAAAAGTAAGAATAAGTGAAAATAAAATTTCCTCTGAATTAAAATAAAAAAACATTATTCAGCTTAGAATAATATTTCGAAATGAAAACAAAAACAGGAAATATTTAATAATGTGCTTCATTTAAAACAATTTTTCAATTAAGCTATCACAGTTACTTTCCCTTTTGGTTTTCTGGTTTTTGGTTTGAAAATAAAACGGTTTTAGATTTCAGATAAAATAAATTAAATAAAACATAACTTGAAATTTAAATAAACTAAATAATTAAAAAATTTTTTAATTAGTACAGTTGAAACAAAGCTATTATGTCGAATAAGTAATGTCATCGAGGTAATTATTTAAATAGATTGCATTTAATGTGATATGTTAATGACCGTAACTCAGTAATGAAAGAGTGGTTTAAAGAATGCTATATATTGAAAGTCCGTATACAATATAATGTATCCTTTGACAGAAGTATCCTAATATGGGCATTAGTATTTCTTGACCAGGAGAAGTATACACACATATGGCCTTTATATTTCTTTGGTGATTGGTACACACAGACACACACGAACGCTACTACTTTATATATATAGATATACATATGCACATAGTTATGAACAGTATATAGGGCCCGAGCAAAGCCAGACTGAACTGATAGTATAGTATATCTATATATGAGAGAGAGGAGTGACCACTTATCAAGGCTTGAAGGACACTGGAGGATAACGGTTAATGAGTGTAAGTTGGTTGTTGAGACAACAGCATATTAATCGATAGTGGTGGGAATTTGGTAGAATTTACTTAAGAAATCAGCTCAACAAGAATTTGTGTTGTGTATTCGTTGTGGCCGGTTACAAAATCTGTTTTCCAATCTATATAATTGTTAAATCTACTTTTATCACTGGTCCAAGATATATACACTCTGACAGCGAGTAAAACACAACACAGTTGATCTATAAAAAAAGTTTTGTTATTTCACATCAATAATCAGCTTTGGATTTAAAGTTATTAATGGTGTTTTGACATGTACAGCATGCAACTTCTTGCAGCAACTCCGTAACACACCTAGATACTCTAGGTTTTAGAGAACATCATAGACTAATATTTTCTTTCATATAATTTATATAAACATTTTTTCTCATATTTAATATTTCCCATTGTCTGTTGTTCCAACCATTGGATTGATATCCTCTCACATGTTTCTGGGTCAAATTATGCAATTCAATAGACAGTGGTGTAAAGTCTCGCATTCCTCACATGGAATCAATCTGCGTGTGTGCAACCCATCGAATGCCTCTCTTTCTGAGGTTTCCTACTAATATTTAACACTTGTTTACATTGGATGTGAAATCAACTATGTTGTAGTCAGATGGAAAGCAACTCCACGGTATGGAGTTGCACATTTCTAGGAAAGAAACTTTGTTCATGGGATTTACGTTTAGTTTTAGGCACATATAGAGAGTAGGGTAATTGTTGACATTATTTTTTTACAACGTTTTGGCCAATGTAACTGACAATCGTTTTCAGGTTAATTTTTTTAACTTTATATTGGGTTCTGTAATACAATCGGAATTTCGAACTGAACCCTTTATTTAATCTACGAGGTAGAATTTCCGATACCTTATTTTTTTGACAATGTACAGTGTGCCACTCGTCACATCAACTCTGTAACACACCTAGAGTATCTAGGTGTGAGAGAACATCATAGACTTATGAAGACCTGGCTCGATTGCGTAAGAAGTGATTGGATTGTATGGAGTATATGACTACTATTAACACTTAAGATCAGACCGCATGGAGAGCAGGTGTGATACTTTGTCTGATGTTGACCTCTTCCATCAGAATCTGGGACCTCTCAGCATTTGACGATGATGATGTCACGCTTAAGTTTGAAAAAGACGTTTTGCTGCATCCATGTATCCTAAGAGAGACTCTGTCCGTCCGTCGTAGTTTTAAAGTGTGTTTGTGGCTTGGATAAAATTTGATGCGTTTTATCTCTGAATCATCACTGACATGACATATAACATCAGGAGCATCATGATGTATGGCAGTGAAGCTGCAAAATGATAGATCCATGATTTGCAATTTGAAACCTGACCGATTCTAACACATCATCTTATAGGATTTGCTGAAGGTGCTACATTTGCCTAACCTAGAGACTATCTTTAGGATGAATTGATTAAGCTGGTATGGTCCTGTACAGGGTGGAACAATAAAATTGCGCTCTAGAAAGGACGACATGATTCCATTTCCGTTTCATAAAAATTGGTGTTTTTTTTTTTTTTTTTTTTTTTTTTGCAGACTATCTACTAGTTGGCCAGCGATAGGAGCGTCTATCATGTCTAACAGTGACACAATGTTCAATGAGTGAGATCGGAGATGCACTGCTGTACAACTCATGCGCTCTACGGATTAAAGTTATGAAAACAGGACCATTGCCAGCATTCTGAAAATGCATTGCTGGAGTGTCACAAATAACAAGGATGTGCAGAGGATGATGAAAACAAAGTTTCCGGCCACGGTTATGATGTGGTTTCAAGTGAGGGACACAATATGCCACCTCACATCTGCAAAGTCGGCACGAAAGTGTACCTGGATGTGCTGAAGAGTGTGGTGATCCCCTGGTGCAATCAGGTGGCTGCTGGCAGACCCTAGGTGTAGCAGCAGGACTCTGTGCTGGCCCTGAAGTCCAAAGAGACCCAGACTTGGTTTCAGAAGGAGTGCTACAACTTTGCATCCCTCTCTCACTGCTCCCCCTCCCCCAGCGTGAACCTGCTGGACTACTTAGTTTGGTCGTACATCGAGAACATCACCAGGGTGACCTCCCAAAACACCAAAGGCAGCCTAATCGCCGCGTATTTGCCAAGCTCCCGACAGCGCTTGTGGAAAAAACATGCTCCCAGTTCCGGACCCGTATCAAGGTGGTGATTGAGGCTGAAGGCAACTACTTTGAATAGATGTCAATTACGTGAATTGATTGTTTCAATAAAAGTTTTACATTAAAGCTGTAGTGTCTTTTTTTTTTGTTGTTGTTTTTTTTTAGGGCAACAATTTTATCATTCCACCCTGTAGAATGTTCTTGCTCCTGGATAAACCGTCGCAGAAGCATGGACGCCTTAAATCGTATGGAGGTTTGCTATGATTTAACAAAATCGCACAGAGTGCTATTTGGACTCTGTTAACCTGTTGAACTGGGAGAACTGTAGAGTGACTCCTGAACAAAAGAAACGTGGCATCAAATGAAGAATAAATTGATTGTGTCTTCCGTGATAGACGCATTGATTGAATTTTATAATAAACTACGTCTGAAATACGTTCGAAATTCAAATTACAACGCAATATTATGAAAATAAACAAATATTTACTTGTTTAAAATTAATATTTCTGCATTATACGCCATCTTCAAAATGTTATACATGTATTATCTTTTTTTTTCTCGCCATGATGTTTAATTCAATATTAGGCCTTTGACAAAGTTTGACACGAAGGGAGGCTAATGAAAATTAAATCGTACGGTATAACTGAACGTATACTAAATATAATTAGATCTTTCTTAGACAATAGGACCATCCAGGTTGTCATCGATGGACGTGCATCCAAGCAGCATAACATTAATGCAGGAGTGCCTCAAGGGTGGATCCTTGGATCACTATTATTCCTGGTATCCATAAACGACCTCCCTGATGATGGGTATATTTGCTGATGATACAATGCTCTATAACATGCATGAGGGAAGAACGAATGTGCATAAATCTAAGACAATGGCAGAATCGTTAGAAAATGACCTCTAGACCATAGTGGAACGAGGCTGCAAATGGATATTACATTTAATGCTAGTAAGACTAAGCTGCTCTCCTTTAACAATTACAAGAAGTCTCTCCAACCACCGATATCCATGAAAAATAACACCCTATCTGAGAATTCTTCCTTCACACTCTTTGTCCCAACTTTCACAGGCAATATGAATTGGAACAAGTACATAGAGGACGTTGCGAAAATTGCTGCAAAGTAGGTGGGCTCCCTCTATCAAGCTCGAAAACTACTAACACCTGAGAGTATCGTGTACCTTTACAAGACCACCATTCGCCCATGCATGGATATTTCTTTGTTGGCAATCTGGGCTGGTGCATCTACCACTAGCTTCTCCCTCTTGGATAGGGTCTAAAAAAGAGTTTTCCATCTAATAGGTCCCACTTTGTCAACTAAGCTCCAACCCCTGTCCCATCGCCACAATGTTGCATCTCTTTGCCTGTTTTACAAATATTTTAACGGAATGTGTTCTGATGAACTTGTTGCACTAGTGCCCGCTCGACGTACATATCTCCGACAAACCCGTTTAGCAACAAAATCTCACCTCTTCACTGTTGAGGTCCTTAAATGCCAGAAAGCTTTCTACTTCAATAGTTTCTTTTCTCGATAGCTAGACTTTGGAATTCCCTTCCTGCTACCTGCTTCCCTGACTATTGATGTGTAAAAGTTTAAATGTAACGTAAACCAACATCTTGTTAATGGTTCCTAGGTATGGTCCCAAATAGTAGACTTTTACGTCCAAGTGGCAATATGCCTTGTCAGGGGTGAGCGCGAGAAAAAAAAATGCTCTCTTTTCTTCGTTTGTACATTGAGCTTTCTTAGCTGACATTCTCACAAGATGAGAGGTTGAACAATACACACATTTTTTTAAAAATGACGGCAAACATTAATTTCCAGTAACCAGCAATGCAGCAATTGTTTTGATATCGACAAGAATAAAAACTGAGAATTGGTTTTACTTTATTTTCTTTGCAACACATCATTTTCGTTGGGATGTTGTGAAAAACGAACTACGTGCCCCCCCCCTCGGATATATTTTCGGTGAATTATTTATGATTTCCTTTGCAGAGTAAACGAAGTGTTTACAAGATTGTCCTAAAAAAGGCCATTCTTATCATCAGGTCAGATTTATATTATAGAATATTATAGAAGATGGTGTCGCCTTTTCGTACTTGACTCGGTGACTCAATCGCTTAGTGCTGCACCATACTTGCTTAGAAAGTTTAATACATATGCGTCAATTTAAAGATAAGTATTAATCTTAAAGAAAAATATAAATAAATTAATCACAGAGAAACTGCAAATCACTTCTTATAATAAAAACAACGAAAACAAACAAAATTACACAGAATCGTAAAGATCATTTGAAACATACCAACATTAGATAAATAAAAAATTGAAATACATGAAAAAAATAATACCTACTTCAAATTAGTTTAAAAAAAAAAAAAAAACGAAAAAGAAACACGTAGTGGTTCAGTTTTTGTGATTAATTTGAATTATAAAATTATTAATAACAGAATCTTTCTTTTTCTTTTCCGATTTTTGTTTTCTTTGGCGTCCAAAATATTAAACGGACAATTTTTTAAATTTAATCATTTGAAATTTAAGGGTTAAAAAAAAAGAAATTTGCACGAGATCTATAAGATATGTGTGCATATATTTCCACTTCCGACTATAAACAGATGAGATAGATCGGCTGAAGAGAGCTTAATATGGGGACCTAAAGCGATTCCCTGTTATCAGGTTTGAAACCAACGGTACCGATGACTAATCTCATCTTAACTTTTTGGAAATAAAAATATATAATATTACGTTCTTATTTTGAATTTTGAATTTTTTCCCTATTAGAGAGCACTCTGCTGGAATTCTTTTTTCCACAATATAACTAAGTATATACAGTAAGTTATGAAAATATATATGGAAATTAAGCTACACAGAATATTCCGCGACAACACACACACACACACACACACACACACACACACACACACACACACACACACACACACATATATATATATGATTTTCAGAATTTGAGAGATTGTATATAATAAATTCCACAGCCAAACAACGTCGCAGCCCACAAGAGCCATGACAGTCAAAGAACCCGAAGTCCAAGACTCGAGTTTCGCCCTCATTTGGGCGAAACTCGAGTCTTGGACTTCCGGTTCTTTGACTGTCATGGCTCTTGTGGGCTGCGACGTTGTTTGGCTGTGGAATTTATTATATATATATAATGCACACACACTTACACAGAAATTTAAACATAAGATATGGAGAAAATTGTAAACAGGTGTTATAGAGAAACATTAAAATATCTTTTTTTTATTATTAATTTTCTTTTTCTTTATTCTTGCGATATTAATTATTGTCATGGCTAATATGTTCCTGGCTCTCAGAACTGCTTATAAATTACGATTGACACCCTACAGATGCTTAGCAGGGAGTTTCTTAAAACCATCATTTCAGAGCATCAAAATTGTTGTACAACAGTCTTATTGATTTTTTACTGCAGTTATTTTCGCTAAGGAGTAAGTTCTTTTCGCTAAGAGAGGTAATAAACTAGTTATGTGTCAACGAAACTTCGGTTACAAACATATCGGAAAAAATACACAGTAGAAAAAAAGTATACACTTTATGTAAGTTATGAATGGGTTCGCTAACAAAATTAAATTTAAGTATGGATAAAGATAAATAACATTTAAACTCTTTCAGCTCAGTCTTTAAATCTAACATCTACCTATATGTATAAAATCTATATATATATAAAAGGCAAAAGGTGTGTGACCATTTCGTGTATGTCTCGCAAAGGCTTCTTTCGCACGCGCTCCCGGAGGGGGGGTGCTATTGCTTACAACTGTTTATATACCCCCTATATAATAATATCTACGATTTGTGAACGCGTGTAGGGTATAGATTTATTTGCGCCGACTTTTACAAAATTATTGCTATTTTGGCTTCTCACGTGTTGATTGGGCTTTTTCGTATGAAAAAGCGAAACTAATTCAAAGCTAAGTAAGCTTTCTCGGCATCACGCCGGGAAACGTCCAGAAGCAATCAGCTTTGATCAATCTTGTATATCATACAATTGTTATTCAATCTGGACAATTGGGAGCTGCTTTCCCCCTCCCCAACATCATGGGGGGAAAAAGTCAAATTTGGGTAAACAAACCCAAACGCTGCGTGACTTCTATTTGCCCTTCTTAATTAGGTCAAATGGAAGCAGCAGAGTTAACTTTTATTGCGCACGCCTGTTTTTATAGTTAAATAAATAAAATCAAACCTGTCTACGCTGTATGTCGCGGTGGCCCAATGGTTAACGTCGCACGGTTTTTTTTTTCACACATTAATTTCCAACTCAAGGGTACGGGTTCGATCCTCATACTCTCCTACCAAAACATTTTATTATTATTATTATTATTATTATTATTATTATTATTATTTAACCCCCCCCCCCCACCGGAATTTTGATTTACCTCAAGACACCCGGGCATCGCCACTAGTCTATAAATATAAAAGCGAAAATGTTTGTGTGTATGTGTGCGTTTTCATGTATGTCCAAGAAAGGCTTTCTTCTGAGAACCGATCGCTCGCCTCACAACTTCTTAAAACTTTTTATATCTAAATGATAATATCTATGAATTAACAACCGAGGTCGCCTGTCTATTTAATTTGCTCGACTTTGAAAACATAAATATTCAACAATTTTCGATCGCCGCATGTGCATTAAGCTTTTTGTATAATAATAAAAGTGAAACAGAGCTTAAGTCATCATTCCCGATCGCCGGGAATGTCCAAAAGTAATCAGATTTTGATCAATGTGGAGTTTCTCCTTATATCAGACAATTGCTATTCAATTTGGACAATCCCCTTGTTGTTTCCCCCCAACATCTTGGGGGGAAACAAAAATTTTTTTTAAAAAGCGTCCCCGCAGTAAATAAAATACTGTCCCACAGTCAAAACACGGGCACCTGCCAATTCTAGATAGTTAAATAAATTCAAACGTGTTTCCGTTAGTATTTCGTGGTGGCCAAGTAATTGTTATATTTCCATTAGTATTATTATTGTTGTTTGTTATTATTATTGTTCGTTGTTAGGACTTTTTAATAGTGAGAGTCTTAGAGTCTTATTGAGAGTTTGTTGTGTCTTAGAGAGTTTTATTAAGAGTGATTTTGAGAGAGATGTTGTTGAGAGAGAGATTGTTCGCGTTATAAGTGATTCATATATATAAAAAATGTTCATACTTAGAAGTGTAGAAGCTCTTTGAGTGAGGAAACAGTGTTCAGACAGTCTTAGTGTAGATATGAGATGTCGAGACGTGTATGTTAAGACATTTTAAACCACATGATATACAAGACATATAATAACAATTTTCACTTTACCTTTTGGTAGAATTACAACACAAAGATGACGTTTATAAAAACACATGATGGGTTTATTTCTTCTCCCGACCGGCCGTGGTTTTCATCATCAAGAATTCAAAGCTTCACATTTTAAGTTTCAAAAGTGACCGTCTCGCTTCTAAACGTTCGAATCCCAACTGCAGACTATCGTCTGTCGTCCTCAAACTCCCTCTCAGTTTCTCCTTGCTTAACTCTCAAATTTCTAACTATATCGAGAACTTCCCATTTTCCATGACGCCATACACATGTTAAAACATGTCTTCTTTCACGTGTTCTGGAAATGCGTGTCCAAAACTTTTTCCTTTGTTTACAAAAGGAATCTTAATCTATATTCCCAGTAACCTATTTTTCCAATATGTTAAAAACATGTTTATTATATTATCTTGTAGTTGCATTCTTTCAATTGAATTTTCATAACAGAATTGACAACGCACGTTCTTTTCTTGAAACTATTTTATCTCTAAGCTAAACAATCGTTTGTTTTACATTCCATTTTCTAATTCTCTCTCGTAATCTATTTCTAAACCTAATTTACGAGGTTCGAATTTCGTCTATTCTATTTCATTTTCATTTTAACTAAATCTCTCTATTTTTTTTTTTATACTTACATGAAAAAGGGACAGCCCTTATCATGTAACATAATGAACGTCGCACCTTTTTTTTCACACTTTAATTTCCAACTTTGCTTCAAGGGTTCGGGTTCGATTTTCATACTTAACTACCAAAACTTTTTTTTATTTTAACCTCCCCCCCCAACACAAACACCCGGGTGACCACACACACCTACAAACACCCGGGCAATTCCGAGTACCCCCCCCCCCGCTAGTCTATAATATAAATCTCACCTGTCTGTATAAATGTATGCAGGTATTTTTGTATGTCTGCTGAAAACTTTCGACAGAAGCAATAGATTTTCACAAGATCGGTATCGTTTTGAAGTGATACCCATCGAACGACAAATATGAAAAAATTGGCTAAAAACATTAATTTCTTCACCCTCTACTTGTCAGTTTTCTACAGGGAGGGGTCGCTTTTTTCGCCGATATTTAAGAAAGTTATCCCCTCTTTTCGATTGACCAACCTTAATTTAAATCTTTGTCACTTCGGTTTGGCGATGGGCGCAACAGCAAAGACATCGTTTTTTTTTTTTTGCATTCTTTTCCTCCTTCGCAGTATGGGTTCGAGTCTGCCTGCCTACTACCACGTTTTTTTTTTGTTATTTTTTCTTTATCGAGCGGATAGCTAAAGATTGCATAAAGTTAATTAATTTAATTAAATTTCCGTTGAAATTTAATGCTATGATTCTTGTTGTCTTTCTTTCATTCTGCCAAGAGCAAACCTCTGTAGGATTTCTAACAATGTGTGTGTGTGTCCGATAAAAAACTTTCATCAGCTGCATCATCATGGCATAGACCTGTTATCGTTAGAAAGAGCGGTCCCTCGAACAAACAATATTGAAAAATCCAAATAATATTGAAAAATTAAAAAAAAAAAAAAAATCCTCGATTATTTCGTGTAGAAATGTTGTTTTGTTTGAAGGGAGGTCATGTAAAAATCTTGGTTTTTATGCACTTTGTTAATGGCGCATGTGCGAACGCGAGTTTCTAACTTTCGCTTTTAAATAGTTAGATATGCGACATGATGATATTGATGGCATCTTGGTCTGGTTGATAACGTGCTCACTTACGTTCGTATCTTTTGCGAGTTCGTGTCCGGCGAATATCATTTTTTTTTTTTAATAACACGATGAGTTTTTTCTATCCTATCTTAACTATCTTTTGAAATCGCCCATGTTTTCATCCGTTTTACACTGTGACGCAGCATTTTCGTGTTTTTAACTTATCTTTAGTTTTTTTTAAATTAAAGTGCACTTACCCCCCCCCCCTTTCATTTCTTCTATTTATTATTTTTCAACCGGAAATAAAACTCACTGTCTGTCTATCTTCATTTATTGCTTACAAATTTTGTTTTCGGTTTCCATTCTGGCTGATGGCACCCAAGTCACATTTCTTTTTATAAATTAAAGTATCTTATTTAAGCGGATTTTACGACCCAGAAACGCCCCCCCCTCTCCGCTTCTCTTCGCTCTCACATTTTTTTTTATGGCCCAGCAACGCTGGTTAATGCTCCCTCTACCCTAGTAATAAATAATTTTTGATCTAATAGGACTCACATTGTCTGCCAGGCTCCAGCTCTTGTGACATTGCACATCCTTATAAATTAAAATATTATATTTAAATAGATTTTACGACCGGGGAAACGCCCCCCCCTCTCTCTCTCTTTACTATCACAATTTTTTTACGACCGGGCAACGCTGGGCACCCCCCCCCCCCTCCTAGTAACAAATAATTCTAATCTAATAGGACTCTATTTAAGTAAAGTGTTATTAGGAATCCGGCGGTAGTATTGGTTTTATATTTCTTTTGTTTTCTGTTTTTACAAGAATTAGATGCTGTCTGCATAAACAGGATAGGCACTGATTTAGACTTACGAGCTCACGGAAGAAACAGTTAAAATATACCATAGTTTTCAATCTGAAGTAATATCCACAGCGTCCGTCCAGCTTCTTCCCGTAGCAGTCTGGATTTTCTGTTTCTAATTCATTTTGAGTCTTCCTTATTTTTTTTAATTTTCCATCCGGGGTCCATTAGACCACTTTGGTAGCGATTCTCTCTTGGTCATGTTCAAGCCAGCGTAGATATCATTTGCCGGTTATTGACGGGATCACTTGGTTGCAGTCTCTGAATTCTTGTTTGGTAGTTTGATTACTATTTGATTCCTAGAATCTTTCAAGGGCACTTGGAATAAAACACGTTTAATTTCTTCTCTTAACTGATTTTGAGATGTCAATTTCACTTTAATATAACAGTGATGACAAGCCGTTGCTGTTATAAATTCTTAATTTATATCTCGGTGAATTTTTTTTCTCAGATCTTACAAAATGATTAAATGCTGCTAATGTCTTTCCTATTCTGAACTGCAACTCGTATTAAGTTAGTGCAAGAATGTCGTTTATATATATATATATAATTATAGTTGGATGTCAAAAATCGACATTATTTTTGCACCAACCTAATACGAGTTAATGGAGTTTATTAATAATGGACTTAGCGTCAGGCGTGTTTTGTGCTCTCTGAGCATTAGAGAGGAAGTTCCAACTAAGTGTCTGGTTACAACTTCACTGACTACTCAAGTTCCATAAACAAAGAAGACAGTATGAACTATTAGGTTGGTGCGAAATTAATGTCGTTTATATATATATATATATATATATATATATATATATATATATATAGTTAAATGTCAAAAAGCGACATTATTTTTGCTAAGCCCATGTGGCAACACCTTTAGCATGATGGCTGGCCATTCATCGTTAGATGCTGTGATTTGAGTTCTCATAAGTGCTTTGGTGAATGGCTGGTATATCGCTTCTCTCAGTGCGATCTGGGCTGATTATGGTGCCGGTGCTGAAAATAACTGTGTTTTCAAATCAAGGCAATTCAATAATAACTCAGATCATTTTCTTATAAACAAGAATGATAAGAAATTTCAGGGTACACTTTGTACAAAGAGAGTTAAATTCTCGGTTTCAAGATGCAGGATTTTTTTTTTAACTTAGATTCGTTCAGATGATTTCTTAGTCAAAGGCGGAAGAGCTTTTCAATTTAGCTGTTTTGAGGAGGTTATCTAGCCTGGGCGAGCGCTCAAAGCTGAGGTGTGCACTCTTTAATCCCTGGCAAGCAGGCCCTCTTTTCATTTGCCAAACTATGATTTTTATGGAACCCTAATTCCGATCACCACCTTTTTGAGATTATCATTTCCTCCTTTATCGTTTGGTGATTACTCTTTCCCTTCTATTGTCTTTCTGTTCTCTTTCTTCTTCTGAATCTCTTTTGTCTCTCTCTTAATCTATATCTCTTTAATTTTCTTTCTCTCTCTCTCTCTCTCTCTCTCTCTCAAACCTCCTTTTCTCTTTCCTCTCTCCTCCTTATCTCCAAAGAAACTTTATCAAACTATGCTGGAGATCTTTCCATGTCTCAAGTTAATTCTTATCACCTACAAGTAGTCTGTCACTTGACATAAAAGTCGTGGTCTACTGCCAATATCTTCATAAATGTCCAGCCAAACTCCAAGGCGCCAATGCCCACTTTACTTTGCTTAGAAATTACTTCTTTTTCTATCATCTAAACAATAAAAACATATTTATGCTTGCTTTTCTCCCAAATTGGCCTTTCTTAAACCTCGTGTCAAACGTCACACTGAACTCTTAGCTCATAAGCAAGGTGAATTTGTATTGTCTGGCGCATGCAACAGTGTTACAAAGTTATCATTTATAGCTATTTCTTGTTGATCAATAAAGGCGTTTGTATGTAACTGATGTGTTCCAGTGAGCATATTTTGAGGACTTTTTTTTTTTACTTCCAAAAAAAAAAAAAAGCATAAACACAATTTAATTCATTTTATTGGAAAATCCATGAGAAAAAATAATATAATTTTCTTTTGGCTTCATTGTTTTATTTTACGGATTATCAATTCTTTTCAGTTATAACAAATTTAATCAATATGGTTACGATATTAACAGATCAGGTTGTCTGAAAATATTGGCTTCCTGACCTAAAATGCAGCAAACATTGCTGTTAATGTTTTCTTTACTTTTGCAAACAACTATTTTCCACAGCAAAACATCTAAACTTTAAGCATAAAAACCTTTTTACAAAATTACTGGATTTGGCATTAAATACCCCCGAAAGGGTTGATAAACCATAAAACAAAACAACCAAACCAAACTCCATCAATAAATATTTGAAGATATAAAGAAGTTTATGCATAAAACTTTTTTTCCCAAATTACTGGATTCAGCATTAAATAACTTGAAAAGTGATATGCCATAAGACAAAACTACTAAACTATAACATACCAATAGGGTTAATGTTATGTTTAATATTTCAAATTCTTAATAAATGGTAACACCCTCACCCAAATCCACCCATGGAATTTCTGCAATCCACACTTGATACATACAAACGTCGATCTGTATCTGACTTGTCCGTCATGTGTCAGCGATGAATGTCCAACAGTTTTTGTTTCATCACTAATGTTTCATCATTAATGATATGATTGAAAGTTGCACCCCTGCACTACAAGCACTACCAGCACACCTCGATTACATCTGGGTATGGTTCAGTGAGTGTGAAGCCCATTGGGCTTACATATCTTACTAATGAGACGATCACCAAAGTGATCCTATGTGTTATTTTATACAGTGGCAAAAAAGAGTGTTGGACATTCATGATTGAAACTTGGTGGACAAGTCGGGCATCAGATGAAGTTTATTTGTACCAAATATGGTTGGATTGCAAAAAGGGTTGTGAATGTTATTAGTGATACTATGGGTGGAATTTTGGAGGGGAGAGGGATCCAGGGACTAGCATATGGTTGCAATTTCTAAATCTTATTAAAAAAGTCTCTTTTTTTTTTTAAAACTTTTATTAGCGCCCCATCCCTAATCCTATTGTCACCAAAGTGTAAGAACTAATATGATAGAGGCCAAATTTACGAGAGGGTCAAATTTTATAAGGAGTTACACAGCAAGTGGTTCATTCACATCATATTTAAGTTTCTGCATGTTAGTAGGGTCGGAGAAATGGAGAGTAATGAGCGAATTCCGAGGCAAGTGATCCGAGGATTCTAGGAACATCTACAGAGAAGGGGTGGGATTTTGCTGCTAGTCGGGGCGATCAAAAGTATTTTAGTTAAAGGGGGGTAGTACAAGTGCTGTAAGTTAACCACAGAACATTCCTTGGAAGTCATCTAAAACAAGAACACTGGTGATGCATCAGGAGCTTTAGTTTGGCAGACAGTGCAGGACCCATTAGATTCAATAACCATTTGTTAAACTTAATAAGCAATTAATAACCAATTATAAAACTTACGAAGCAATTAATGATTGTTTGTTAAAATTAATAACCATTTGTCACTATTGAAAAAGCACCATAGGATTTTTTTCGCACTTTATCTGAATCATATTTCCAAATCTTTTAGATGAAAATTGATAATTTTTATTGTTCGGACTACTATTCTCATTTTTGATAGTCTCAGAGCGTTTCGACCGATGTAACTTCCATCTGTCTTCGTGTTTGTCTTGTGGAACACCACGGAATCTTTTAATTAATAACTATTTGTTAAACTTATAACCAATTAATAACCATTTGTTAAACTTATAACCAATAATTAACCTTTTGTTAATCATTTGTAAAACTTACTAAGCAATTAATAATCATTTGTTAAAATTAATAACCAGTTAATAACCATTTGTCACTATTGAAAAAGCACCATAGGATTTTTTTCCACACTTTATCTGAATCATGTTTCCAAATCTTTTAGATGAAAAATTGATAATTTTTATTATTCGGACTACTAGTCTCATTTCTGATATTCTCACAACGTTTCGACCGATGTAACTTCCGGCCTTCTTCGTATCTGTCTTGTGAAACACCACGGAATCTTTTCAGTGGCAAAAGTAAAAGAATGCAATCTCTCATTCGCATTCATTTCAACCACGTGACATTCGTTTATTTAAGATTTGAAAGATGAAACCATTTAACGATTCTTTCGCACAATTCCTGTTATTGACACTTACTCACTTCTCAAGACAAAGAATACTTCATGTACGACTAAATGGTGGCATTATAGAAGTAAAATACTGGCAGTTGTAAGCAGTTATCTAGCCTGGTAAAGGGAATCTATCTTCATTGCTGCAGACATCTCGGTTATTTCCTTATTTTTGACTGCTTTGTTTATTTTAGTTTATTCTAT
This sequence comes from Euprymna scolopes, assembly GCF_053919585.1. Lineage (NCBI taxonomy): Eukaryota > Metazoa > Mollusca > Cephalopoda > Sepiida > Sepiolidae > Euprymna > Euprymna scolopes. The sequence continues at coordinate 15,875,077 of NC_136526.1, forward strand.
TTTCACTATGTTTTGGCCGTTCTGCCTTCTCTGTCTGCCTTTTGGGTCCTCCCAACAACACGCCTTGGATTTTTAAAAAGTTTTGCGCTAACATTAGTCATGGTAAAAGTAAATTTTTGCCAGAACGGATTTTCCTGGATAACTCTGGTTGCCCCCCCCCCCCTAGGGGCCATTATAGGAGTAAAAATACCTCGAAATTGTTCGTTTGTTCACACTTTCCTCAATAACCATGCCTTGGAATTTTTCTGAAATTTTGCGCAAACATTAGTCATAGTGAAAGTAAATTTTTCATCTGTGGAGGGGGGACTTCGCATGCTCGGCTTATTTTTTAAATCTTTGGATTTTGTTGGTTGTTTTTTTTTTTCACGTTAAAAGATAAGAGTTCTTCTCTGGTTAGTAAACGAAGAATATTTCAACTAGCAGGGTCAGTTAACTCATAAAAGCATGACAGTTATGGATGGTTGATTGATAGGAGAGAAATACATGCACAGGGATTCGACAGGCTAATTTTTCATGGATCCAAATTGACAACTAATGACAATATCCTTCTCAGTTGTTATCATATAAGCATTTATGACCACTTGAAACGCTCATATTAGAAAGGTATTGTCACATTAACCACACCCTAAGGGGATTTTATTCAGCCATTGTCGTTTCACTGGATTGACCTGACTTTGATAATACCTGTGTAGCTTTTCGCCAAAAAAGACCTTTCAAACATCATTCATTTAACTTAACTTCTTTATGGGGTTTGTTAAAATATAACTACACTATTAAAAAAAGAAGTGTACAAACGTTTATTCTGTGAGGGATGATTACTTGCTAGGAAGGGAAATGTATGCGTGGAAATTTGACAGGTTGATTTTTCTCAAGGGTCCAAATCGTCAACCAACAATGATATCCTTTTTGGTTCTTATCATATAACCATTTATGACCGCCTGAAATGCCTCCTTAGGATGGCGTTTTCACTGTTTCCCAAGGTCATTTTATTTGACCGTTGCCGTTTTGCTGAACTGACCTGAATTTGATGTGATTTGCTTACACCTGTGTAACCTTTTGTCGAAAATGATTTTTCAAATATCATTTTTTTTTTTTTTTAACAAATCTTCTTTGTGACAATTGATAAAGTTTGTTATTTCTTCCCATGCAAGTGCCTGTGTCAGGTTTTATAAAGATTATTCAAAGGACTTTTGGTACATTCAATAATTATTTTAGGGTTCTTGCAGATGCACGCTTTTGTCAAAATGATTTCTTGATGCAAAAAATCTAGGTATTAAGCAAGATGTCAGGTTAATAATGTATAGTCAAATGACCTTTTGGTACATTTGATGATTATTTTGTTGTTTATTAGATTTGTTGCCAGGTGTACGGTTTTGTCAATATGATTTCTTGGTACACACGGTCTAGATATCCAACAATGATTGACTTAAAAGAAAGAGGGATAAACAAAGATCTGGCTAGAGATAAGTTAGTCTGGAAGTCAATTTCTAAAAACCGTCCAACACATGCCAGAATGTTAATTAAATGAATGATAAACCGAATTTTATGAAGATGATGATGCGAGTTGGTAACCGTGACAATTTGTCACAATTCTGAACTTTTTAGATGAGAACTCATTATTTGTATTATTTGTCTTGATCGAACTATTGTTCTCATCTTGAGTGTTTTTTGTGCAACATTTCAGTCGGTGTAGCCTGTAGCCAGTAACTTTTCTCCTTTCTTTTCCAAGATAACTAGCGAGGGGTACCTGGCGTTGCCCGGGTTTTTGGAGGTGTGTGGGAAAACTCCGAGGGTGGGGGTGGGGGTTTAAAAAAGGTTTTAGCAGGTAAGTATGAGGATTGAAACCGAACCGTTGAGGCAAAGTTGTAAATTAAAGTGTGAAAAAAAAAAAAATAACATGCGACGTTAATGATTGCCCCACCGCGAGATGCTAACGGAAACACGTTTGAATTTATTTAATTACTTGGATTTAATTACTTTGGATTTGAGTTAATGAGGTCAAGTTTGACTGCGGGATTTTTATTTTCTCAAGATGTTATAGGAAAAAGACTAACCCACATGCGGCGAGCGACAAATGTTGAATATTTATCTTCCCGAAATCGAGCAAATTAAATAGACAGGCGAGCTTCGTTGTTAACTGTGAGATATTACGATTTATATGTGATATAAAAAGTTGTTAGGCGAGCGACCGCTTCTCTGAAAAAAAGCCTTTTGTAGACATACAGAAAAAGCGAATACACATACATACATACATTTTCGCTTTTATATATAGACTAGCGGGGGCGTACTCAGCGATGCCCGGGTGTCTTGAGGTAAATCAAAACTCCGGGGGGGGGGTTAAATAATAATAAAAAAATGTTTTGGTAGGTGAGTATGAGAATCGAACCCGTACCCTTGAGTTGGAAATTAATGTGTGAAAAAAAAAACCGTGCGATGTTACCATTGGGCCACCGCGACATACAGTGTAGACGTGTTTGAATTTATTTATCTAACTATAACTATAAAAACAGGCGTGCGTAATAAAAGTTAACTTTGCTGCTTCCATTTGACCTAATTAAGAAGATCAAATAGAAGTCATGCAGCGTAAGCGTCTGTTCCCGGCGCATTGCCGCGAACACGTCCGTTTGAGTTTAGTTTCATTTTATTTATACTAAAAAGCCCAATCAACACGCGAGAAGCCAAAATAACAATAACTTTATAAAAATCGACGTAAATAAATCTATACGCTACGCGCTTTCCTAATTCCTAGATATTATGATATAAGACCTATATACACGGTTTTAAGCGATAGTAACGACCCCGGGAGCGCGTGCGAAAGAAGCCTTTTGAAGACATACACGAAATGATCACACACATTTTGCCTTTTATATAAAGAGAGAAGAGATATATGAAGACAACGAAAAGATAGAAGATTCATACAAAACTATTACATTACATATACACAGTGGGTAGCAAAAGTATTGGTACAATGGTACATTGCTTTATTTTTCGTATTTCTCACGAAATGATCACACACATTTTGCCTTTTATATATATAGAAGATGACCAACATGCGTGGTTATGGTCAAAGGCTACACAGAACAAAACGTTGCACAAATAGCACTCACGATGAGAACAATAGTCCGATAAGAAGAGGTAACATAGTTAATTTTTTCTTTCTTAAGTTCGTTTATCGGGGATGGAACTCGGAACTTCTAGCTAGAATCCACTCTAGAATTTCGCTTAATGGCATCCGTAAGATGCCATATGAATAGGCTAACTAAATAAGAAATAAATTAACTGACATTAGATATCTGAGAGGCAATTTAAACAGGTATCTTTAATGGAGTGTTGTTAATACATGCTTACACTGACCATACATGTTATAATACCCGTTTATTAAATACAAGCAGGGTTACTCGGTACTGCTCAGGATCCTAATTTCCTTGAATTGTATAGACTAGAGAAAAGGCAAAACTAACCTTATAATCTGCTTAATATAACCCGAAAATTCATTTCAGTTAAAACTAATAGTAAAAATAACTATGCCCCAGATGAGTCTCGAACTCAGTACCTCTGTCTCTAGATACTGTGTACTAACCAATTAAACCATGGAGGCAAATATAGGATGCTGCTGCTATTAAATACATGAACCAACTGCTATTTTTTCTATCTTTTCCTCCTTCCTCCAATTCTCTCTCTCTCTCTCTCTCTCTCTCTCTCTCTCTCTCTCTCTCTCTAGTGTAATGTAGATAGGTTAAACTAGCTGGACCTGTGGAAATTCCGCAGCAGCATCTTTCATATGTAATATATTGCTGCTGAGTACTCTGTGAAGGTTCAGCATGAATGGAGACCGTGTGATATTATTGTAGCCCTTTTGCTAAAGCTGTAAAATTAAGTTAATGTAGTATCAGAATATATCTGGTTATTACGGTTTATTTCCAATATCCTTATAGGAGTCAGCGACAGATTTCCGTTGTATGGGCTCCACGTGCAAACAGAACTCCCACAACATCATTAGGACATCTTGAGAAACAGATACTACCCTTGGATCCTAGTCAGAAGACCAAGAAGGTATATGTTAGTTTTACGTACACTGCAAAAGCAACATTTTTTTAATTTAATATTTTTTTCTTTTTTACATTGCGTATTCAGGGATCGGGAGATCTGATCTCTTCAAAAGGAGGATAGATGATCCCATAGTACGAATATTAAATTAGCATATCTATATAATGTTTGTAGTACGTCACCTTTTATCCTCCTTTTTAATAAATCGGATCTCTGATCAAATAATTTATAATCTGGAAACCATGACACAGATACGTAAGTATGTAAAAGGTACTACGATATTAATGTTTTTTTCTCATATGGGAACGCGCCGAGGTCTGATCACCGTAAAGAATGCTGGCAAGACTAAGCTTGTTTTCTTTCAATAATTATAAGAAACCTTCTCAACCACCAATAGCTTTGACTAAAGATACATTAGCTGAAAGTACTTCTTTCAAACTCCTCGGCCTTACATTCACAGGGAACATGAGCTGGAACAGGTACATTGAGAGCATTTCCAAGGTTGCTGCAAGGAAGGTGGGCTCTCTCTACCATGCTAGAAAGCTACTTATGCTTGAAAGTATCCTGTATCTCTACAAGGCCACCATTTGCCCATCTATGGAGTATTGTTGTCACGTTTGGGCTAGTGCATCTGCTACTAGTCTCTCGCTCCTGGACAGGGTTCAAAAGAGAGTCGCCAACCTGATAGATCCTAAACTGTCATCTAAACTTCAACCTCTGTCTCATCAATGTAATGTTGCATCCTTCTGCCTGTTTTACAAGTATTTTAACGGTGAATGCTCAGACAAACTACAAGCCGTTGTACTTCCTCAGCGTAAACACCCCTGACAAACCCGACAAGCAGCTAAATCCCATCCCTACACAGTAGAGATCCCTAGATAAATACCTTCGACAAGCAGCTAAATCCCACCGATATGCAGTAAAGATCCCTAGGTGTAAGAAAGGCTTCTACTCTAATAGTTTCTTCCCCAGAACTGCTAGAGTTTGGAACTCCCTTCCGATTTCCTGCTTTCCCAACTGTACTGACATGCAGAAGTTCAAGTGTAAACGTACATCTTGCTGCTCAATTCCCTACATAGTATCCCTTCAACTTATGTTCCCGATAGTAGCCCCCTACATCAAAATGGCACTGTATCTTGTTTAGGGTGAAATAAAAAAAAATGTCGTATGTGCAATTATTTTCAGAAACACAAAAATACGTTTATGGGAAGCGATCTATAGAATTTATTTTACTGGTAGTTTAAAATCGATAAATATTTATTTTTTTATCATTAATACCAACAATGGAAAAATAAAATTTTTGACAAAAACAGAAATGAAACACTTAAAAGAATCGTTTTTGGCATTGGAAACTAGGCACAAAATTATTAAACGAAGTAGTTCAGGTCGAGGGAGGAGGGGGGCAGTGGGTACAAAGTTAAAACACTCCTTCTGAAGCTAAACTAAGGTCTCTTAAGACTTTTGGGCTGTCACCAAGTCCTGCTACCACATCCAGGGCTCACCAGCGGCCACCTGATTGTACCAGGGCATCATCACACTCTTCAGCACATCCAGGTACACTTTGGTGTTGACTTTCAAGCTGACTTTGAAGATGTGAGGTGGCATGATGTGGTCCTCACTTAAAACCACACCAAAGACCATAACTGCAGCTGGAAACTTTGTTGAGCTGTCCAGATTTATATTTTGAAGGTGCTTGCAATGACCATGAGTTGTACGGTGGCACATCTCCGATCTCACTGATTGAACATTATTTCACTTTCAGACATGATAGAAAGCTCCTATCGCTCTTGGGATTTGTGCACAACTGGCTAACTAGTAGATGGTCTGCATCAAGAAAAGAAAATCGGTTTTCAGCAAACGGAAATGGAATCATCTTGTCTTTTTTAGGACAACAATTTTATCATTCCACCCTGTAGTTATTTTGTTACATTAATGTTTTAAGCTCTTTTTTATAGAAAAGTTCAAAGAGCACTTTTGATACAATCTGAAATTGAAGATCTTAAGGTGTCTGTTTTGATTTCTAGTCATGGTAATTTATTGGAAAATTATTATTTACCATCAATGCAATATTCTCCATTACTCAAAGTAGTTAACGTATTTTTCACGATCTAACCCAGCGTAGTTTTTTTTTTTGGGGGGGGGATAATACGTTTCAGCGGCCTTTTAAAGATAATATGAAAGAAGGAATTATATAAAAAAAAAAAATTACACGTGTTAATTTTTATTTTTTTTATTTTTTAAATTCCTTTCATATGATCTTTAAAGGCTGTTGAAACGTATTCACCCCCCACCCACCCCCCACAAAAAAAGTAGATTTTGATTTCTTTTTGGGATTAAGCTGGATTATGTGTTAAAAAATATCTAGTATCTGATATTTCTAAATGCGGTAAAGTATGAAACTAAGTTTTCAGATATTTCGATATCTGCAGTGTATTTATTGCGTTTTAAAAATTGTGACTGACGGACAGACAGACAAAAATCTGTGTTTACATAAGATATAGAAGATGACGGCCAACTCATTTCTCAGGTAATGCAGTCATACATGCAAACACACGACACGTGCTGCAGAACAAAAGGCAAAATATTTGACATGTTCATTCCAATTTGTGTCTAACTGCGCAGAAGTCAAGAACTCTCTACCAAGTTGTCAAAAGAAGAAAATATGACAAGACAATTCTTGTCGTTAACGTTTGACCGAAACAAAATCTTCCTATACCAACTGATGCATGGCATTGTGGCATTCATAAATGAAGTATTTGTTAACTCTGCCAAGGAGGTTATGTACGCAATTTTGTTTGTGTAGAGTGTAGCATACACATTACTTGACCAATCGTTACCAAACTTTATTAAAATTACGGTCATGACCTTAAAAATGATTTAAATTTTGAGATAACTAGATCTAAGGTGAAGATTACAGAAAAGGTCAAGGTCACATGCAAACTTTAGTTTTGGTTATCGTAAATTCGCTACTTTTTTTTTTTACTTGGGGGGGGGTCACCACTTATCAAGGCCCAAAGGTCACTCGAGGATAAGGGTAAGGTGATGGTATAGTAATCACTAGGGCTATGACAAGTGAATATTTTCATTATTTTGACTCTCGAATATATATCAGTTAATATCTTATGTTTTTAGTTTACGTGATGTGGTTCTCGGTTGATTAACTGTGTTGGATATATACTAGAGAGTCAAAAGAATGAAAAGAATATGCTGTTGTCATAGCCCTAGTAATCACTTAGGGTGTAGAATTTGATTATTTATGACGGCTTAACAGGAACTTGCTTGCATTAGATTTGATGGGTAGCATGTTGTATTCAACCGTGAAGCATGCCAGTGGAACAGTTTTCCAAAGGTGGGCAGTTCCAGGAAAGAAGCTTTGTTCATGGAATCTGCGTTTACATTTATGGACAGATAGAGAATGGGGAAAATCATAAATAGTTGTTTTAGGTAGTCGAGTGTGAAAGTTTGGCAAGGGAGGATCATAAACTGGAGCTCAGACAAGCACTTGCCATGAAAATACTGATAGAGCAGGACAGGCTCATGACATCTCTTCTGTGAGAAAGAGGTTGTAGGGAAGAGAAAAGGGCCTCACCTGCTAGGTTTCGAAGCCAGTTTTGCACTCTATAACGGCAGGATAGGACGTGTCGAGCATCTCCTGTCAAGATATGGCAACAGTACCTCATTTTAGGGCACACTTGCCTCTTATATAGATAGAGGATTGCATCGGCAGTGAGATACTTACTAGAGCGGAAGAGTGATTGGTCCATATTGTAACCAGTGAAGCCCCACATCTTGTATGACATTAACCTTAAAAAGTTTAGTCAGTTTTACATTTTGACAGAATTTTGACTTAAATTATTAAGGGAAAGTAAGCAGTTTCGTGACTGCATTGTGGTCTTGTAATATTTGTCATAAATCTTGGTACTACTTTTAGGCTATACAGACATATGAGCTGGATATTCCCCAACTCTATCCATCTATCATTCCTCCTTGTCAAACTTTAAAAAAATAAACATTCGACTAGCTACAACCACTATAAACGATTACCCACCCACACTCCCTATCTGTGGCTAAATCTAAATGTAGATTCCATGAACAAAGCTTCTTTCCCTGAACTGCCCGCCTGTGGAACTGTTTACACTGTCCTGCTTCCTGGTTGAATACAACATGGTTTCCTTCAAATCCAATGTAAACAAAATCTTGTTGAGTCGTCCCCATAAATAATCAAATTCTTCTCAATTGACACCATTAACGATTATTACACTACCAACTTACATTCGTTAACCCTTATGCTCAAGTGGCTTTTGTGCCTTGATAAATGATGACTCCCAAGTAAAAAGTCGGCAGATCCTCATCAGGGTATTCATTTTAGTTTTGTAGAAGAAGTGCAGATTATTAGATGGAGAAATATTTTCCCCTTAAATTTTACTTGATTTAAACTATGAGTGAAATGATATCTTTTTAAAAAATTTTTTTTACACTTTTTCATGCCAAACAAGACATATTGCCACTTGTACATAAGGTGCTACTATTTGGGAACATGTCTAACAGGAGACTGTGGGGAGTTGAACAGTGAAGTGTCTGTTTGTATTATACTTACTTCTACTTGTCAGTACATCAGGGAAGCAGGAAACAAGAAGGAAACTCCAAAATATAGGAAGAAACAATTAGTGAAGAAGGCTTTCCGGCGTCTAGGTACCTCAACAGTGAAGGAGTGGGATTTTGCTGCTTTTCAGGTTAGTCCGGAGTATATATATATATATATATATACTTATATCATTCAAAATTATATCCAGAAAGAGTTATTGCTACTAGATCATGATGTCTGAAGATATCGGCTTCTTGCCCTAAAATGCACCAAACATTAATGTCATTGTTGGTTCTTTCTTTTCATTTGTAAAACTCAATCATGTTCTGTCGTTTAATTGTTATGACCTTCCATTTCTTGTGATAAATAATTTTACCAAGAATTCTTCGTTCGCGTGACTTCCTGGAGAGAACTGATTATTGAAACCTTTTTCTCTCAGCAAGAAAACGTGACGTCATTCGTCATTGCTCAAGTTTGTTTTGTTTACCACGTTTACCTTTTGCTTACTCCCCTTTACCTCAACTCACCCTTCTCTTAATGATTCTGCTTGCAGATCAGCATCATCCTGATACACACTAAATGTAACCCTTGTCAAAATTAACTACTACTGATATACGATCCGTAATATGTAACAGTTGAACTAATTAGATTCTTTACTCTTATAAAAGACGTTTCTCTTAAGTTTATCTATATATTAATACGATAGCGTATGTGTTATTTTACGTCATGCTTACATCTTTTTCTTCCGACTGACTGTCGTTTAATTGTTATGACCTTCCATTTCTTGTGATAAATAATTTTACCAAGAATTCTTCATAAGTGTTGGTTTCGGCTCCGATTATAACTGAAGGAACTCAAGTTATATATATTATTTTTTTTCTTCATAAGTTTAGGTTCCGATTCAAGCTGATGCTCCCAAGTCATACGGATATATTTTTGAAATCACAACTTAATAATGGATAATAATCAATAGAAAACTGACTCGAATATATACAAAATTTGCATAAAATAAAATATCATATTTAAGCATACTTTACGATCAGGCTACGCCGGACGTCCCTGCTAGCCGAGAGAAATACTTTTGCAGTTTTAATAAAAGAGCTATAATAATATCAGGACGTCTCCATTTACGCTGAACATCCACAGAACGCCAACATCAATATATTACACATGAAAGAGTCTGCCGTGGAATTTCTACAGGTCTCACTAGTAAATATTTAAATTTCTTTTTAAATGATGGATGGGTGGGGGTATTAGAATTACGGAAAGGAAAAATCTATTTTGTAACTAATTAAGTAAAGAGGAATATTCCGCTTGAAGTTAAAAGATAGGAATTTATGCTAACGTGTTAAGAAAGTAACATTATAGCAGGAAGTTGGTATGGCAACAACGCTTGTAATACTTTTTTTTTGTTCCTTTATGACCTGATTTATGATACAGATGATTAAAATATATTGCCCTGGATATGTGTACATTCGTTTTCCCTGATGTACATTATAGAGCATGGTATCATCAGCAAATATACTCATTTCAGACACAAGTCTAACACAACGTTATACAACAAAGATCAAATTTATACACGCACGATATAATGTAATAGTGATTTTTTTTTTTGTTTACATTCGTAAAACTTTTTTTCTCGATCTGCTTCTCTCCTATAACAGGAATAAACATTTGAAGCATAAAACTGACCAAATTCGATATTAAATAACCAAACTCCTTGCTTAAAAATTTGAAGATATAAAGAAGTATAAAAACATTTAAGAAAATGACTGCATTCTGCATTAAATAAGTCGGAAATTATTGATATGCTATAAAACAAAACAACCAAACCAAACCCCATGAATAAATATTTGAAAATATAAAGAACTTGAAGCATAAAGATTTTCACCAAAATGAATGTTTTGGGTTATTTAATGCTTTATCACCAGAATTATGATGCATTAATTTTAGGACCTGAATTGTGATGTAGATGATTAAAAATATGTATTGTTGATTTTATGACCTGAATTATGATGTAGATGATTAAAAAATATTTATTGTCAATTTTATGACCTGAATTATGATGTAGATGATTAAAAATATTTATTGTTGATTTTATGACCTGAATTATGATGTAGATGATTAAAAATATTTATTGTTAATTTTATGACCTGAATTATGATGTAGATGATTAAAAATATTTATTGTTGATTTTATGACTTGAATTATGATGTAGATGATTAAAAATATTTATTGTCAATTTTATGACCTGAATTATGATGTAGATGATTAAAAAAATATTTATTGTTAATTTTATAACCTGAATTATATGATGTAGATGGTTAAAAAATATCTGTTATCCTCATCTTCATATTTGTTGAACTCTGAAGATGAAGATCTGAATATAAATGAATATACCAATTACTTATCACAAAGGATTCCAATAAAAAATGATATATAATAAAAATTCTTCCAAAATTATTAGATCCAGCATTAAATTACCTGAAAAAGTTTGGATATGCTGCAAAACAAAACACCCAAACCAAACACCATGAAAAAATATTTGATGATATAAGAACTTGAGGCGTAAAAACAAATGACAGGATTTGGCATTAAATTACCTGAAAGGGGGTGATATGCCAAAAAGCAAAACAACAAAACAATAAAATAAAAACATTCAAAAAGTACTTATTGTAACTTTATAAAAAAGCACCAAATTTTAAAGCATTTAACATTGTACAGGGTCGAACGATAAAATTGTCGCCCTAATGAAAACAACATTACTGCTTTATTTTACAACTTTTATTGAAAAAATCAATTCAGGTAACTTGATTATGTAGTAGAGCTGACATCTATTTAATGAAGCCAACTTTAGCTTCAATCACAGTCTCGGTATGGGTTCTAAATTGGGAGTATGCCATTTCAACAAGTGCCCGTGGGAGCTCGGCGAATACTCGGCAGATGCCGGCGATCAGGCTGGCTTTGATGTTGTGGGAGGTCATGTTGGTGATGTTCTCGACGTATGACCAAATGAAGTAGTCCAGCAGGTTCAGGTAAGGGGAGGAGGGAGCCAGTAAGAGAAGGGTACAAAGTCGTAACAAGCCTTCTGAAGTCAAACCTGGGTTTCTTTGAACTTGTCGGCTGGCACCAAGTCCTGCTACTACACCCAGAGTCTGCCAGCAACCATCTCATTGCACCAAGAATCACCACACTCTTCAGCACATCCAGGTACACTTTGGTGTTGACTTTCAAGCCGACTTTGAGATGGCATATGTGGCCCTCACTTGAAACCACTCCAAAGACCATAACCGTGGGTTATCCGATGCGTTGAGCTGTGGCCTCAAGCATTAAACCATTTGGATTTGCATTTTGAGGGTGCTGGCAATGGTCCTGTTGTTATAACTTGGATCGGTAGAGAGCATGAGTTGTACAGCGGCGCATCTCCAATCTTGCTCATCGAACTTTGTGTCACCTTCAGACATGATAGAAGGTTCATATCGCTGTTCGGATTTGTATGAAATTGGTCAACTAGTAGATGGTCTGCAACAACAAAAAGAAAAACCGGTTTTCATCAAACGGAAATGGAATCATGTTTTTTTTTTCTATGGCAACAATTTTATTGTTCCACCCTGTATGAAAAACCACTTTAGGAATGACCACATGAATCAACTTTTTAATTGGTCATTACTTTCCGAGCGACATAATATTTGTTCTCATAGGTTGAACCATTAATGAAGTGATGCTAATTTTGACTGACAATGGAAATGTTTCTTAATGTTTGCGACACATTCTTTCAATTGGCTTCCTTGATTGGCTCGCCTTCTAAGCTAGAATAATGACTGTGAAATGACCACGTATACGATTTCCATTGTCGAAGTTCACGATAATTGCACAGTGCCTTCTTGTTGATATCATCTTTCTATTCTATCAGCCTTGTCTTGAGAAGTGAGTAAGTGTCAATAACAGGAATTGTGCGAAAGAATCGTTAAATGGTTTCATCTTTCAAATCTTAAATAAACGAATGTCACGTGGTTGAAATGAATGCGAATGAGAGATTGCATTCTTTTACTTTTGCCACTGAAAAGATTATGTGGTGTTTCACAAGACAGATACGAAGAAGGCCGGAAGTTACATCGGTCGAAACGTTGTGAGAATATCAGAAATGATATTAGTAGTCCGAATAATAAAAATTATCGATTTTTCATCTAAAAGATTTGGAAACATGATTCAGATAAAGTGTGGAAAAAAATCCTATGGTGCTTTTTCAATAGTGACAAATGGTTATTAACTGGTTATTATTAATTTTAACAAATGATTATTAATTGCTTAGTAAGTTTTACAAATGATTATTAATTGGTTATAAGTTTAACAAAAGGTTAATTATTGGTTATAAGTTTAATAAAAGGTTAATTATTGGTTATAAGTTTAACAAAAGGTTAATTATTGGTTATAAGTTTAACAAAAGGTTAATTATTGGTTATAAGTTTAACAAAAGGTTAATTATTGGTTATAAGTTTAACAAAAGGTTAATTATTGGTTATAAGTTTAACAAAAGGTTAATTATTGGTTATAAGTTTAACAAAATGTTATTAATTGGTTATAAGTTTAACAAATAGTTATTAATTAAAAGATTCCGTGGTGTTCCACAAGACAAACACGAAGACAGATGGAAGTTACATCAGTCGAAACTTTCTGAGACTCTATCAGAAATGAGAATAGTAGTCTGAACAATAAAAATTATCAGAAAAAAATCCTATGATGCTTTTTCAATAGTGACAAATGGTTACTAACTGGTTATTAATTTTAACAAATGATTATTAATTGCTTAGTAATTTTATTTATTGGTTATTAATTTTAACCGATGTTTATTAATTGGTTATTAAATTTAACAAAAGGTTATTAATTGGTTATAACTTTAACAAATAGTTATTAATTGTTTAGGATTTACAAATGGTTATAAATTGGCTATTAATTTTGACAAATTATCTGTATACCTGTCAATCTATCTGTTTATCTAATTATCTGTGTATTTATCTGTCTAGCTAGCTCGAGTTGTGTTGATAACAGAGATTGGACAAGTTGACAAAACATGTAAAACTTTGTAAACTGGTTAGTTTGCACCGGAAGACATAAACAGGTGATCGGAAGTTGATGTGTCACATGTCACGTGTTTCGGTTTGTACAAGCATTTTTTAGTTGGATTTTAAATGTCAAGAAGGTCAGACGGCTAATATGGGTATTCCAATGAATGTGGAGAAGTCTTAGAATGGAGACGTAGAAGAACCACCCCAAGCCAAGCTGGTACTACCAGATCAGGCTTTCTATTTTTGCTTTCTTTTCTCTTTTGTAAAACTTAATTATGTTCTACAAAAACAAATATCAAGGTCCTGGATATGACCTAAAACTATATCCGAAGGTGAGGCCCCAGCTTGCGGGCTTTGGGGAGTGTGGAGCCACCTTTTAATTGCCATTGTTCCCAGGTCCACTCTGACCCGGAGTGGTAGTACCTGTTAGGGTCCCAACTGTGGGTTAAATAGAAACCAACTTGAAAAAAAAAAATTAATATATTCTATTAAAAAAATTGTTCTTCAAAATCATGGGATTCAGCATTAAATAACCTGAAAAGGGTTGATATGCCGTAAAACAAAAACAACCAACCAAACCAAGATCGTCGATCACTCCTCTGCTATGACGAATACCTGGGAGGAATAAAGAATATATATATTAAAAACATACAGCATCTTGGTCTGTCTTGAAGTGTCTTCGTTTAAACAGAATCCAGCTCTTCAAGATGGCTGAAGAAACTCCGAGAAGAAACAAAAGCAGAACAGGTACATCATTATGTATATGTGTTATATATAATTATGTCGACACGTACGCATCAACACCTACAGGAGATGAATCACGGACCGTAAAATAGATATTTAGAACAAGAATATTCATAAATGACCTCTCTGATAAATTGTTTCTGAAATAGGTATATTTGCTAATGACACCACTCTTTATAACAGGCACGAGGGGAAAACAAATGAACACATATCTAAGGAAATGGCAGAAACACTAGAGGATGACCTCCAATCTGTAGTGGAATGGGGACAAAAATGGAAGGTCATATTCAATGCTGCCAAGACTAAGCTAGTTTCCTTCAATAATTACAAGAAACTTTCTCTACCACCAATAGCAATGGCCAAGAACACATTGCCTGGAAGTATTTCTTTTAAACTCCTTGACCTAACGTTTACAGGGAACATGAACTGGAATAGATACATTGAGAGCATTGGCAAGGCTGCTGCAAAGAAGGGGGAGGCTTTCTTTACCGTGTTAGAAAGCTTCTTACACCTGAAAGTATCTATAAGGCCACCATTCGCCCATGTATGGAGTATTGTTGTCACATTGGGGCTGGTGCATCTGCTACCAGTCTCTCACTTCTGGACTGGGTTCAAAAGAGTCGCCAACCTGATAGGTCCTGAACTGTCATCTAGGCTTCAGCCTCTGTCCCATCGACGAAATGTTGCATCCCTCTGCCTGTTCTACAAGTATTTTAATGGTGAATGCTCTGACGAACTACAAGCACTTGTACTCCCTAGACGTAAATACCTCCGACAAGCATCTAAATCCTTCCCCTACACAGTAGAGATCCCTGGGTGTAAGAAAGCATTTTACTCTAGCAGTTTCTGCTCCAGAACTGCTAGACTTTGGAACTCCTTTCCGGGATTCTGCTTTCCCAACTATACTGACATGCAGAAGTTCAAGTGTATTTTTTTTTATTACATAGGCATCACCACTTATCAAGGCCAAGAGGCCACTCGAGGATGAGGGGTAAAGAGTGGATAATTGGGCAATATAGTAATCGTTAGTAATGGAAATTCGGGAAATATGTTAAGTGGAATGGCTAATCAAGAACTGGTTTACGTTAGACTTAAAGACAACCATATTGTAGTCAGATGGAAAGCAGGAAAACGGAAGACAGTTCCATAGGCGTGCAATTCTAAGAAAGAAGCTTTGTTCATGGAATCTACGTTTAAGTTTAGGCACAGATAAAGAGTGGGGGGAATTATTGATAGTGTTTTCAGCTAAACAAGTGTTTCTCATGAAAGTTTGGTGAAGGTGGGGACAATAGATTGGAGCTCAGTCGAGCATTTGTCATGAAAATAACGATAAAGCAGAGAACAAACTCGCAACATCTCTTCTGTGAGAAAGAGGGAATGTGAACAGACATCTTGCTGCTCATCTCCCTACATAGTATCTCTGCAACTTATGGCCCCGATAGTAGCCCCGCCCCCCCATACATCAAAGGGGCACTGTGCCTTGTTTGGGGTGAAAATTAAATTAAAAAAAAACATCCAAAATGAGAACAGTAGTTCAAACAATGCAAAACTAATTACCTTTTAAATTTTATTCTTCAACTAGCAGGCCACCCGGCCGTAAAAAGATGCATACTATTATATTTTAATTCTGTACAGAAACTGAGAATATGTGCATGAGAGTATTACGTTTTTTTTCTAAACAGTTCACTTCTTGTATATAAAAAAAATACTTGAGCTGAGATCGAAAAAAAAACCCTTAAAGAGTTAAGTACGATAACCATTAGGCCAGATTTTCATAGTATATATATATATATATATATGATAGATAGATAGTGAATAAATGACAAAAGACTATATTCTAGTTTCATGATGTTGACCATCTTATACTTTATTCCTTTAATTCAGTTGACATTTACAATTCTTGACAGTATCTGATTCATAGTGCAAAATCAATCACTTAATTATTATATCAATCAGTGAATCTATTATGCCCGTAATTGATCAGAAGAAATGGCAACAATCAATCCGTCATAATTGTAAATGTCAACTGAATTAAATGAATAAATTATAAGATGGTCAACATCATGAACTTTGGAATATAGTCTTTTGTCATTTATTCATTATATTGCTCTATAATTACATTGAGCTTCTTAAATAAGTATGGGTATATATTATAAGGAAATATATTTCCACAGAAATATATATATTTAGGGGATTAGAACAAGAGTCTAAAGAGCAGAGTATATTTTAATGCATTATTAAATTCATTAATACAATTAAAATAAAAGAAAAGAAAACAGTGCTCGTTGTAATGTAGATATATAATAAGCTCGATAGGCATATATGTCCTAGAGCTATTTTAATAATGAGTAAGATGATTGATAATTTATAATTAAAATTAAAAATCTGTGTCATAAGTAAGAATAAACAAAATCAATAAGTTGTACGATCGTTTCGGAAACGATGTTTTTATTGTGATAGACAGTGAGTCTAGGACAATAATTTCATGGTATATATTTTTTAAAAATAAGTCTCATCAGCAAAAATATTGGGTGTTTTTTTTTTTTAAAGACACCAAAAATAAACCTAGCATTTTTTAAAGTAAGGCATATGTATCTTTTAATGGTTCGTCTTCTAAAAGTTGTACGTATCATCGCCGATGCATTCATTTGGTAAATGTAGTTCATGATTTAATTTTATCTTACTTTGTTTATCAACATAAAAAAACTAACTATTTTCATTTATATTTTAAATATTTTCCAGATACATCTGTCTGACTTAAAAAATGCTAGGTTTAATTTTGGTTTTTTAAAAGAAACACCCAATATTTTAGCATCATCAAGTAGACTTTGTTTAAAAAAACCATATGATAAAATTATTGTACAAGACTTAGTTTATATATATATAATTCCTTAATTGGCCAGAGGAATAGTTAGTCGAAACGTTGTGAATAAACAAACCAATAAAAAGATTAAAAAAACAACTAATAAAGATGAGACGAATAGTCCGAAATAAAAATAAAATTAAGACTTAGTTTGTATCACAATAAAAACATCGTTTCCGAAACGATCGTACAATTTATTGATTTTGTTTTTTCTTCCTCATGAAACAGATTCTTAATTTTTAGTTTTAATTGCCAATCATCTTACTCAATATATATGCTAGCAAACATACCCGTCGTTGACTTGGTTCAAAAACAGCCTACAGAAAATGAACTCTGATTTATTAAAGTATGATAGGTTATGAAAAGGAAGGGTTGTAAAGAGATAGCTTCGAATTTGGGGTATCAAAACCAAAGTAAAATATGATGAAAGTAAAAATAAAATGGATAAACCCCATAATTTATTATACCATACCAGTTCACACTGAAACACTTATCACAATATTCTGTGGATCTATATTAAAAAAAACCTTGTTAAACTTTGTGACATATTCCCATTCTATGCGATCAGGCGCGAACGAAAACCCCATAATTTTATTATACCATATTTCTTCAGACTGAAACATTATTATCAAAGTATACGTACGCAGATAGATATGAAAAGTCTTTCTTAGAGTTTGTGCCTATTTCCATTCTATGGAGGCCAGGCGCGAACGCAGACCCCACAATTTTATTATACCATCCCTATTTAAGTTAAAGCATACCTATCAAAGTATACTTATGTACATCTATATCAAAAACACTTGTAAACGTTTTTTTTTTTTTCATTTTTTGTTTCCATACTTTTGGAGCCTGGCGCGAACGCAGACCCCACAATTTTAATGAACCACTGTTCTGCCAGATCAAACATCCCTCTTCCTAATTCTCGATACATGTATCATTACATGTAATCATTTTTTTTTTTTTTAAATAGTCAACCATATAGGAGCCTATTCGTGACCAGACACACACACAGACGTTCAGCTTATATATATATATATATATATATATATATATATATATATATTGTTTCACTTTTTTATTATTGATTTCGTATTCCTTTCATCGTTTCAATTCTCAACGTCATAATACTGACTCGAGAAAAATAGTCTGAATTCCCTTTGTTTTATAACCAATTTATACATGCTTGCTATACTGACTAAGAATGAAAAACAATATATCAATAATCAGCCATAGATACTTTAAATGTAGAAAACCTATATAATACGACCCGATTTCCGGCAATTTCACGTGGACATCTTTCGTAGGATTACGAAAAATGGTTTTTAAATTCAAAAATGAATTTCAGCACCAAGCTATGTGAATATATTCTTTCGCCTGAAAGACTCATCGCTTTCTGTCAGGAAAGAAAGACTTATAGCGCCCCCTCCCCAGTTTGAAATAGCATTTTATTTCGTGTGTCATGCTTTTCTTTTTCACGCAGGAATCACCACTTATCAAGGCACAAAGGCCACTCGAGGATAAGGGTTAATGGGTATGCATTAGTCAATATGATTATAGCGTAGTAAACATAAGTAGTGGGAATTTTGTAAATTGGATTACTAAAGGGGGACGGTTCATCAAGAACTTGTTTACATTGGACTTGAAGACAATCAGGTTGTAGTCAGCTGGAAAGCAGGCAATCGGAAGAGAGTTCTACAGGCGTGCAGTTCTAAGAAAGAAGCTTTGTTCGTGGAATCTGCATTTAGATAAAGAGTATGAGAAATTATTGATAGTCGTTTTGGCTAGACAAATGTTTCTCGTGAAATTTGGCGATGGGGGGGGGCATAGATTAACGCTCAGGTGAGCACCTGCCATGAAAATAATGAATAAGCGGGGACAGACTCGCAACGCTTAAGGTTGAAATAGCATTTGTTTTTAGCTGACATGCATAAGTTTGAAATGTTATTTTATTTTGTCTGTCACTCTTAAATTTGAAATACCATTTTCTTTAGTCTAACGAGCTTAAGTTTGTAAAAGCATTTTCTTTAGTCGTTCAGGCTTAAGGTGGAAATATTTTCTTTTGTCCGTCACGCATATGTTTGAAACCGCATTTCATGTGATCTATTATGCTTAAGTTAAAAACAGCGCTTTCTTTTGTTTGTCATGCTTAAGTTTGAAACGGCGTTTTCTTTTGTCTATCACGCTTAAGTTTTACATACTCTTTTTGTCTCTAAACTAAATTTTGATTGGTTGGTCGTATTTTATAAATATCCATGCTTTTCTTTGTTTAATTGAACTCCAAAAATCAAAAGGGAGAAAAAAAAAATGAAACAAAAACAAAGAAGTTGACATGTTTCAAGTTATTGCAAAGTATGTGTAAAGGTAAAATTGCTCGTGTCATCGAAGTGTTAAGTAAGAATAATTTTCTGATTGAAGTGATGACAGAGAAATATCTGACATTCGATTCCGAGGGTGTAATGTTTGTTGCCGATAAGGTGGAAACTTTATGTCATGACTCGGGAAAGAATTTCGTGGAGGTGTTTGTGTGTTATTGATTTGTAGATTTTAAAAAAGGTTTCTTTGTGTAGTTCTTTATCGCTTGTCTCTTGCGATTGGTTGCAATCTCTAAATAGACACGCCCACTTTGCATGGATTAGGGCAAGATGGAAGATGTCTTCATTTTAAATGTATTGTGGTTATCAATCATTAGAGGACAGAAATCTTTCGGAATTTTCGAGATGCGGATTGATAATGTCTGTTAATTGAATCACTGTTTTTTTTTTTTTGTTGTTTTGAATCTTCGTTGACATATTTACAACGTTTCGGCCGGTCTAATCTGCGACCTTCTTC
>NC_136526.1:15905210-15992710 GCF_053919585.1 Euprymna scolopes
GTTTCACCTTCTCCGGCTTAATTCGCATTCTCAATTGGTGTTTGAAAATGAGAACAAGCTGGGGAGCAGTGAAGGTTTCATCTCTGTAAACCTCCTGTCGTGTCGTCCAAATCACGCCTCTCATAACTGCTAGCATAGCATTCTTCTTTCTTCATGGTCAGTGCCCAGTTGCAGCACGGGGAAACTGACTCCACTACAAAAAACTGCCCATTCAGCATGCAGACCGTGAAGCCTTCAACTAACTCACACAACGGTCAAACAATAGCGCAGTGGAAGAAAGCATGGTCAAGGTCTTCGTCCCAATCTCCGCATCGGACACAATTAGATGTCTCAGTAAAACCTGCTGTGTAGAGTCTTTTATCGATCCAGAGGGCATTCCGAATTACCTGCCAGGTGAGTGATGCCTCCTAATTATTAAAGCAGCTCGACCCAGGCGCCCAAGGCCATATCAAGCGGCGCTCTTCCTTTGTAAAACCGAACTCCTCAATCTTTTCATCTTGAATTGATCCCCTCACTAAAGCCCAATATAGTGCCTTGCGAGACTAGAGCTGGGTGTCAGAGAGGCGTTCTTTCACCCGTAGAAGGAACCTCAAGGCCTGTCGACACCCGCGATAGAAAGGGCACTTATTTCGGGGCAACTTGTGTACCTCCCTCTCGGCCAAATGCACACTCTCCAAAGCCTGAAAGGCTTTCTTAGTATCTTCCATCCAGAAGACACCGTTTCCCTCACTAGGTGTTCACATTCGGTCCAGGTATATCAGCCTAAGTGTGTGTCTACGAATTTCCACGCTAGGCATACTCAGACCGCCTTCAGATGGATGCAGGTAACAGATCTCCCGGCTAACCATGGCTTGCTCTCCACACCATAAGACCATGAAAAGAGCATGCACCAGATCAACTAGTGAGGCCTCCGGGAGTGGGAGTGCTGATAGACGGTATAGGATGAGAGGGTAGATATGAGAATTACATACCTCTGCCCGACCCTTCAATAACAGTTTTCTCAAGGACCACAAATGAGATGTGACCTTGACCGTTTCCAATACTTGCGACCAATTTTTCTCTAGCTGGAGGTTGGGGCCAACCAGACACCGAGTAGCTTGCATGGCCCATCAGTCCAGCCAAGGGGCATACCCCTCCAGGCACTAATACGTAAGCCAATAGACTTAACGGGATTCGATCGAATAATTTTTTCACGGTCCTGTATGTATATAAATTTCTATATATTTAAAACATTAGTCCTGGGCAAAAAGTTAAACTGCATCCATTTTGTTTTGTATTAACACTTTAACCTACTAATGCATAACTAATACTTTTACTGAAATACAAAAAAGACGTAAAAAAGGTCACTTTTTAGCAAACATTTTCTGTGCGAATTTTCTTTTCAACAAATATTTTTTGCATGTTTATTTTAAGGCACGCATAAATTACAATTGACTTTTATTTTTTTATTGTGCACATTAGTTTTCTTTCTTTATCAAAAATGTTCCATTTTTTGCATTGTTTTAATTAACAAAAAAAAAAACTCTTTTTAAAGGGGTACATATTGCTTGTATGTTTATTATATGTATATTTATTTATATGTATATATATGTATGCGTTTTTTTTTAACAAAAATTACATAATCAAATTTAAGAAATGTTTTTTTTTCACATACCCATCCCTTTTTAAGGTAAAAATACATTCCATTTTTCTTTTATTTCTCTTCTCTGTACACATATCTGTTTGACATTTGAACATAATTAAAAATGGCGTCTTTTTACATGCTAAAATTATAAGATACAAATGATTTCTAATTTTTTTATGTGTAATTGAATATAAAAATATATATTTATTTTTGAGCAGAATGTACCAAAGGGACTTCCCCATTATGAAAAATAGGGGGGATGTTACAATATTTTTGACTATAATGGGGTAGCTATTTATTTGCTGTCCACCGCAGCAGAATGTGACACAAGACCAGAAGGTGGAGAATAGACAAGCTCCCCTAAAGAAGGGGCACTCTTTCCTCAACAAAAAAGCCTGGGCACCCCCGTCGACATTTTCTGATAGGGGCGCCTCAGGCGACAATCAATAAACTTGCCTCACCGGAAAGAC
The DNA here is from genome assembly GCF_053919585.1 of Euprymna scolopes. NCBI lineage: Eukaryota > Metazoa > Mollusca > Cephalopoda > Sepiida > Sepiolidae > Euprymna > Euprymna scolopes. The sequence goes on from NC_136526.1 coordinate 15,907,305, forward strand.
TGTTGGCAAGGCCTGGGAAGATGGACTTGCTTGGTAGTACCCAAGCGGTGTACCTCAGTCTGACAGATGCTGGGCCGGTTCCTGGTCCTCACCTGTCAGGCTGAGTGTCCAGAAAAGATCCTTGACGAGTACTTCTACCCTGTCTCCCTGCAGCCGAAGCTGCTAGGAGACACATCGCATCATAGTCAGACTATGATGAGGTATGATCTTGCACAGTCGGGAGATTCTATTAATAAACGATGCTGCTAGGAACTGATGAATCGAATTAATTCACGTCCTGCTACCAACCAATAAGAAACCAGAATTGCTCCATAAATATTAAACCTTTCTGTAGCATTTCACATGTTTTCTTCTTTGTGTCAACACGTGAAGAATCTTTAGCTCTGTGGATTCCAACTCGAGAACTGTCTACTGCAAACCAATCACTTCCCAGGACTTGTGTAGAACAATGAACCATCGGAAACTGTTCTGAAACTAAACATGGCTTACACTTCTAGAACTCCCAAAACAGTTGTTTTATGGTGAGCTCCTTCTTGACAAAAGACGGTAGCACAAGCTCAAAAAACGTTTTCATAATGGCATCAAGGAGAGTTTACTGAATTTTCATATTCCTGTTGACAGTTGGGAGTTCCTAGCGTCTGATTGCAAGCAAAAGTAATGGAGGGTACTGACATACAAGGGCGCAGAACACTTTAAAGCAATCAAAATAGATCGAGAAAAACTCAAGAAAACATGCAGGAAACACCAAACTTGCCATCCTATCATAGAGATGTCTGGATCTGTGGGATGGGTGACCGGGTTCTGTTGTCCAAGATGGGTTTCATTAATCACATGAAAGCGCACAATAATACAGGTTCCGTTGCTGCTGGTTTCACCCAAACCAGTGATTGTCATCAGTGTCATCTCTGTGAGGGTGTGCAAGTCGTTGGGAGAACTGAAGAGACATCCTCGAGTATATGAACGTTCAGTGACTGAAGTAATTCAGTTGTCTGATAAGACATCACAATCATATATATATATATATATATATATATATGATTGCGATGAATTATATTTTAAAAATAATATATATAAGTGTAAGCCATGTTTAGTTTCAGAACAGTTTTCAATGGTTCATTGTTCCACACAAGTCCTGAGAGGTGACTGGTTTGCAGTAGACAGTTTCACAGAGCAAAAGATTCTTACCGTGTCGAGACGGAAAAAAAAAAAACATGCGAAATTGCTACAGAAAAGGTTTAATATTTATGGAGCAATTCTGGTTTTTGATCGGTTGGTAGCAGAACGTGAATTAATTCGATTCGTCAGCTCCTTGCAGCATCGCCCGACTGTGTGGGATCACACCTCATTACAACTCCAAAATATTGTAACAATATATATATATATATATATATATATATATCAGGCTATGCAGCATTACCCAGGGCAAAAGTATAAGATATTTCTATTAAAGCTTTTATCTTTCCCCGGCCATCCCTCTCTTTCAACTCTCCTCTTTCTTCAATGTTCAGCCCATTCCCTTCTCTCTGTACATACACCTATACTTTTATAGATTCCTTGAGGAATGTTTTGTTTGTAAACAGAATCCCTCTCCTGACAACGAAATCTGCACCAGTTTAGGGTCAAGAAGGAATAATTGTTATTTTAAATTTGGACATTTTTCATCTAGGGCAACATCAATTAAGAAAATACCAACTTTGTGAGTGTTTGTTTTGTAGCTTTTTAAAGCTTTTAACTGGATATACACACACACACACAACTGCCTTTTATATAATAGACTATCCTGGGTGCCTGCCGTTGCCCAGGTTTTTGAAGGTGTGTGTTGAGCCAAAAAAAGCGGTAGTAGGCAAGCAGGCTCGAACCTGTACAGCAAAGGAGGAAATGAATGAAAAAAAACCCATGATGTCTTTCCTGTTGCGACCATCGCCAAACTGGAAGTGATGAATGTTTTAAAGTAAGGCTAGTCAATCAAAAAGAGGCTATGATTTTCAAAAATATCGGCGAAAAAAAGCAACCCCTTCCAGTAGAAAAGTGCCCAGTTGAGAGTGAAAGAATTTACGTTTTTAGCCAATTCTTCGATATTCCTCGTCCAAAGCATCGAGCTTCAAAATGATACCAATCTCGTGAAAATCCGTCGCCTTTGTCGAAAGTTTTAGGCAGACAGATATATACATACATACATACATACATACATACATTTAAACAGACAGATGAGATTTATATTATAGACTAGCGGGGGTGCCCAGCGTTGCCCATGTGTTTGTCATTGTAAAAGGGAAAAAAAGGATTTGGTAGGTAGGTCGAACCCGAAACCTTGAGGCGAAGGTGGAAAGAAGGGAGTGGAAACTGGCATCTTACCCGCTCGGCCATGACGGGAAAGGAATGAAAAGCGTTTTAATTGAACGATTAAAATCTTAAGTGACAGGTGCGTGAATTTAATGAAGTCAAACATCACGACTTTACTTTGACGATGCGAACCAGTTTCTGCGTATTTGTTTATTTGCCCCGCTAAGATGTTGGGAAAACAGCTCCCTTGAAAAGGGGAGTGTCCAAATGAATAGCAACTGTCTGATATGACGGGAGTTTTCTCCCCGCATTGATCAAACTTCATTGCTTTCTGGACGTCTTCGCTTTCACAGTTTCGCTTTTTTTATATATGATAAAGCGAAACAAACACGCGGCAAGTGAAAATAATGGCAAAAATAGCGTGTAAAAGTCGCTCAAATTAAAGATAGACGCGACCTCGTTTCGTAAATCTTAGATATTATAATCTAGGTAGCATATAAAAGGTTATAAGAATATTAATAACAATAACCGCCCGAAGTGTCCCCTCCCCGAAAAAAAGCCTTCGCCGGCACACACATTTTGCCTTTATATATATATATATATATATATATATATATATATATATATATATATATATATATATATATATATATATAAAAGTCCAAGAAAAGCTGGAAGATTAATCTTTTCAATATAAACTGGGCCAATCAATTGGCCCCATATTCTATTATAGGAATGCTGAAAGATTCATTGCCGCTCGCCGAAGAAAAGGCTATTATTACACTTTCTATTCCAATGTAATAGACTGGCGTTGGCTCTCGAGTTTTTCAGAAAACTAAATAAATAAATAAAAAGGCAGACGGACCAGCCGAGCAAAGAAAAAGGCATCTAAACGAAGGATGAGGAGGGGGAAAGTCATCTGCATCTCTACAGAAATATGCAATTGTCGAGCAAATAAGACGGCCCTAAGCAGAAGCAACGTGACGTATTAATAGAAATAAACAACATCAGAAAAGAAATAGATTGAAATTCATGACAACCGATAGACGAGAATCAAAAATATGTTCTTGACTTTTTTTTTTCTTTCTTCAGCGTTGAACAAAGACCTCTACGGACCACCGTGAAGAGATTTACCCATCGGACAATTGACCTGTAATTTCTTTTGCGTGTTTGATTATAGAAATCGAATCGGCTCGGCTTGATAGTATAACCAGCTTAAAATAACTTCATAGGCATCATGTCTTTGATTATTTTTTCTTTGTTACTTGTCTTCTAGTATTGGGGGAATCCTTCGATCCGCACGAATCTTTTACGTCATTGACAGAAACAGCCGTTCGATTCTCTGAAATAGGTGGTGACGTCTGGTCAGTAAGGAAGTCATAATTTTTGTTGGTCTTCATTAATTTATTTGTTATTTTTAATTTTTTTTTCCACAGGAGTCACCACTTATGAAGACCCAGAGGCCACTCGAGGATAAGGGTTAATGGGTATACATTAGTCAATGTGATAATAGCATAGTAAACACAAGTAGTGGAAATTTTGTAAATTGGATTACTTAGGGGGACGGTTCATCAGGAATTTGTTTACGTTGGACTTGAAGACAATCAGATTGTAGTCAGCTGGAAAGCAGGCAAATGGAAGAGAGTTCCACAGGCGTGCAGTTCTGAGAAAGAAGTTTTGTTCATGGAATTTATATTTAGGTTTAGGCACAGATAAAGAGTGTGGGGAATTTTTGATAGTGGTTTTGGCTAGACGAGTACTTTTCGTCAAAGTTTGGCATAGATTGAAGCAGAGACGAGCACTTGCCATGAAAATAACGATAAAACAGAGACAGGCTCGCGACGCCTCTTCTGTGGGAAAGAGGCTTACGGGAAGAGAAAAGGGCATCCCCGACTAGGCTACGAAGTCTGTTTTGAACTTTGTCAAGGCAGGATAAGTCTTTCTAACAGCTCCTGCCTAGATGTGGAAACAGTACTCTATCATTGGCCGTACCTGGCTTTTATACAGGTAGAGACGAATGAATCAGATGATTGTTGGTGGCATTTGTTTCCTCGATATCTTTCTAGTTGGAATTCTTTCTAGAAACACATTGGGTACTGATAGGAAGAACTACATGAAGGTTAATAACGTCTCTAAGTGAAAGTGATTCCTCAGAACGAACTTGATTCGCACTTGACACACTAATGTTGTCAGTTGGTGTCATTAACCACTTGGCCAGTAAGTGACTGCATTTGTGTGGTAAGAACTGCACTGTAATTTGGCTCACCTAGGCTTTCAGTCCTTGTTATGAATCACGTAGCCACCGTCAACTCACTGCCGACGTGACAGTCTTACAGATGATTATTTTTACTTCCTTTTCTATGCAGATGAAATAATAGAAGACATTAAAAGAACAACAAATAACCCCATTAATTGCGCTGGAGTTTTATTTACTGTTTATTGTAATTTGCAGCAAGTATATCAATGTAAATCGAATCCCCCTTACAAAAAACAAAGAGAAATAATTTTTTTAATCCAGTATTAATAAAATACCATTTGACGAGAATTAACTGCTAATTATCTTATTAAGCAGACAGTTTCAAAATCCCTCTTAAAAAAATGACCCAGATAATATCTCAAACAACAACAACAAAAAGAAGCATACAAAACTTTCAGGACTAAAAAAAAAAAAAATCGCGCAAACGTTATTAATATTCAAATCCCAAACTCTAAAAAAATGTTCACGAGAAAAAAAAAAGAAAAATCTCCAAACTAAAAAAAAAAAAGAAATCGCTCAAACATTATGCATATTTAAAATCCTAAACTCTAAAAAAGAAAAACAAATGTTCACAAAAAAAATAAATCGAAAACTGTCTGATTAGAGACCAACTAGGTGTGTCAGAAACTGACCTTACGAATGCATGAAAAAATATTGAATAATTCGACCCCCTGTCTTTCCAAGCTTATAACTACTCGAAAAATGTAATTCAAACCCTATTTTTTTTTTCAATTAAAGGAGCAAGGACCAAGATTTCATTTAAAAGAACAAACACACAAAAAAAAAACGTTTTTTTTTTAAAAAAAAGGTTTTAAACTTCGAACTTTACAGGTAAATTTCTAAAAAAAACACCTTTTTTTAAATTTGAATATATTATTTATTGATCTTTTATCTTCAATTTGTGATATATAAAACTTTGGTGGGTAATTTAATTATTTACTTTTTAATAGACATTCCAAAATGGGGGAGGGTGAATTTAAAAAAAAAGTTTGTCTAAAATATTATATTCAGTTTATTGCAAAAAGCATAAAATTTCACATTGACCTTGAAAATAACGTAAAAATTGAATCAGTAGAAAAATTTTGATAGATTTTTAAAGTTTAAAAATTGAAAAATATTTAACTCGTAAAATTCAATTGATTTCATTACTGTTATTTTTTAAATAAAAAATAATATTTCTATTACATTTTATACAACTTTAATAGTTTATTTTGGAAGTATAATCCATAAAGAAAATAAACAACCCACTTTTAAAAGAGAAATTACGAGTTTTTTGTTTTTTATTCGCAGTTTCGTGTTAGGGGTGTCAAAAATTCCCCCAAAATTCTGATACGCCTAGTGATACAGAAACCAAAATTTTAACAGATATATAAAACGAAAGACTTTATTTAGATAAATAAATTGTGGATTATAAACGAAAAAAATTAACAAATGGTGAGGATGTTCGCGAGAGAAAATTCTTTGACAGCAAATAAATTTCATGGAAGCAAAACTAATGTGTTTTTTGGGTTTTTTTTTTCAGTAGTTGTTCAGAATTCTCCTATATTAAAAAAAAAATACGGAAAAAATCTTTAATGTTGTACATACAGGGTGACTCCAAAAAACGGGCCCCAACTCTAATTAGACCCCGTTTCTTAGTGTTTTGTCCAAATGAAATGAAACTTTGGTCATAACTAGTTTATTATATTCAAAACATCACATCAAAACACTAGGGTCTTTGGCCTTTTTTTTCTCCGTTCTACAGCATATGTTTTAGATGACCTCCATTCAGCTTTTGTTTTTTGGGTCACCCTGTACTCGTGATGGAACGAAAAGGTCATATTCCAAAAATCACCCGAATTGACCACATAGTTTTATTTTTATAAAGAAACTAATTTTTTTAATGATTTCTAAAAATTCATAATAAATTGTAGCCGTTGCAAGACTGATTTTAATCTTTAGAATTCGAATTGAGTTATCTCCCTTGGTTTCTTCAAGATAGCTGAGCAAGACACTGTCTTCGCTTTCTCATAAAGAATGATTTTCTTTATAAAAAAAAAATGTGATTTTTGGAATATGGCATTTCTGTTCCGTGCGTCAAAAATTCCCCCCAAATTCTGATACACCTAGAAACCAACGGGTGGGAGTTAATAATGATGAAAAAGTTGCTAAAGATCAACAAAATTTCCAACACTATAAAAACTCTTGATCTACAAAATTTAATTTTCTCCTTTTCAATTCAAAAAGAATCGTTGAAAAGACTGTCTAAATCGAGAAAAGAAAGGCGACCCAATAATGTTTAACATGAGACGACCCTATAATAGTTGAAAGATCCTTAGACACAAACATGCGAACAAATCCCGTTTTAGTGTTTACAGGGTGCAAGAGGACTCGAAATTTATATCTGATCATCTGAATTTTTGCAACGTATTTCCTCCGATGACGTCATATCCTTTTACACAATCTTAAACTTTTAATTTCTAAACAGAAGTTTTCATTCTCTGACTTTAATCTTAGGCGGAAGATTTTCGATTCTAACTTTACAATTTACACACATGCATCTTAATATGATTTTTGTGTGGAAAAAGGTAAAATATTTCAGAATCTATATCTATTATATAAAAAAGGAATTTTGTGTGTGTGTGTGTGTGTGTGTGTGTGTGTGTGTGTGTGTGTGTGAGTGAGTTCTCTGTGGACTCTGAAACAAAACTGCCATTTTTTTTTTCAATTTCACACAAATGTACTTTATGTAGCTGGCAGTGTTTTTAGATAGATTTTGCAGTGGAATGAAAAAAATCCGATGAAAGAAAGAACAAGCGATTTTGACAGAAGTTAATGCTTTATACAGCCTAATATCACAAGTGCATTTAAGAAATTTTATTACCGCACAAGCAGAAAAGTCCGGCATATAAAATCAACAGTAGGTTCTTTGATATGAGTAGCGCTTTCAAAATGAATGTTTCTGTTTAGAACATAATTTAATCATGATATGTGATATTTGCATTTTTAAACTTTAATTCAAGCCATTATCTTATATAAAAACATTTTTTTAAATCAACAGTAGGTTCTCTACAGTGCAATGTAGACTACAATGTATTGTGGATGAAGTCACTGTATGGAGGATTGAAAATGGGCGATTTTACCAATTTCAACGACAACAAAATATGAGGGGGGTGAAACATTCGTTGATCTTGACTCATTGGGTCTCCCTGCTGGTCAGGATTAAATGTATTTCCGTTCTTGCAGACAATAGATCACTATTTATTACTACAAACTATATATATATACTTGTTTAAAAAATTTTGCCTACCGAACTCCTCTGTCATTTTTTGGTCTACAGACTTGAAACATCATACCTAGGGTATTCGAACCCATATAAAATTTTTTATTTGGGTTTTAACTGGATAAAATTTGTGCATACGTGTGAAAATTAAAAGAATAGAATTTGCCAGATGAAGGTCGAACGATGCCATTATGTGTTGCAATATTTTGGAGTTGTAATGGGGGTATGATCCCACACAGTCGGACGATTCTATTTATAAACGATGCTGCTAAGAACTGACAAATCAAATTAATTCACGTTCTGCTACCAACCAATCAGAAACCAGAATTGCTTCATAAATATTAAACCTTTTCTGGAGCAATTTCACACGTTTTTTTCCCGGGTTTCGACACGGTAAGAATATTTTGTTCTGTGGAACTGTCTACTACAAACAAGTCACCTCCCAGGACTTGTGTGTAACAGCGAACCATCTGAAGCTGTTCTGAAACTCCAAATGGCTTGCACTTCTAGATTATGAATATGCATGCATAACGTAATAGCTATTGGTTCATGTTTCAACAAACATGTCTTCATAGTACAGTCATTAACTTCAAAGGAAAAAGTAAATCGTAAGCTAAAAGTTTTGGTTTTGATTCTCGGTAGTGGCGCACAAGTCATTTAAAATCATTATCATATATTGGGTCCAATATAAGATAATAGTGAGTAAGAAATCTTCATTAATCAAGATATTATATTTAAGCATATTTTTCGACCGGGCAATGCCCAGACACTTCTAGTATGAATTTTGGTAGTCTTAAACCTATTCTATTTTTTTTCTACTTATGATAGATCGCTATTTATTACTACAAATTACTATTTTATAAAAACCTAGTGTGGTGAGGGGGGGGGGCTTTGCCGGTTGTTAAATACGCCTAAATATGATATTTTAATTTGTCCAGATTTCATATATATTATTATAGAGTCGTGATTTACAAAGTAAAAAAAAAAGTATTTAAGTGCTATCAGATAGAATCGAAACCGAAAATAAAACTGGTATTTAAAGCAGCTGACGTTCCCATATTTTCGATTTTGACGCCTTAAAAACTATTTTAACCGTCGAAAGATCTATAAAAGAACGGGCCAGAAAAATCCGATCATTTGAGGCCCCTAGCGCTGCTCAGCGACTTTTCGTCTCAGAAGAGATAGTTTGAAAATATAAAGACAGGCAGACATATAGCCTTTTATATAATGATATAAATAAAACAGATCATAAAATTACAAATGACTGACACCAAACATTAATTTATAATGGACTGTTTTATAAAGTATTTATAAAGTATTATTCGAAGTGGGAATTCCTATATGGATCTTTCCATACTATATATGTAGTATTTCCAAATATTTTATAGGTTGATTTAAATGGTAATATAGAAGTGCTAAACAAAGAAATAGCTAAAACATTTATTTATTTAGAGTTGTAATAAAGTTGTGAAGCAATGAAAGCAGCATGTTATCATTGTTGATGCTAGTATATACAGGGTGACCCCACCCACCCAACAAAAACTAAATGGAGGCCATCTAGAACATATGCTGTAGAATGGAGAAAAAAAGGCCAAAGACCTTAGTGTTTTGATGTGATGTTTTGAATATAATAAACTAGTTATGACAAAAGTTTCATTTCATTCGGACAAAACACTAAGAAACGGGGCCTAATTAGAGTTGGGGCCCATTTTTTGGGGTCACCCTGTATTATAATTCATAATATGTGTAGATTTGATTTCATGCTGAAATATGACCATCAACACTGGTCACGGCACCAAATTATAATATTGTTGGATATTCTTTTCTTATGGCTGTCTCAGTGATTTTATACAGTCTCTCCATTTGGTGACCAGACCACACTATTTTTAAAAAAATTTTTTTCCTGTTCATACCTGAAAGCTGGATTGGAATAAATGGAAGAATACAAACGACACTGAATATCCATATTAGGGACTTATAATTTCTACCATGTGTTTTATTATAATACCAAACTTGGTTCATTTCTTTTGCAATATAAGTTTAAAAAGTGTGCAAGGAATTATGAATTGAAATGATTTCACTGTATCCGGGGCAACGCCAGCTAAGCACAGTGAAATTGTTATATTTGAGGAAATCAAAGAAAAGAAAAATTTTTTTTAAATAAGTAAACAATTAATAAGAGCAATAAGTTTTAACTGGGTTTTCATAATGTTTATGACTTTAACTTTCTAATTCTTGATGCATTGCAAGAAACAGTAAAAAATGATTGAAAAGAAAAAATAACTCTATGATTAAATTGCTACAATCTCAAGTCAAGGGCACTAATATACAATTAAAGAAGAGAACGCCAATTGGTGTACTTTTAAGTTTCCATATGGTAATAATCAAACTTTTGGAAAATTTAATTTACATGTCCATTCCAGACGCACGTTCGTTTCAACTAGGCTTCTTGTCATATATAAATACTTTGCAAACAAAATTATAGTGAAATCAAAGGGAAGCGTACAAACTTTTTTCTAAAGTGATCTGCAAAAATTCTAACAAAATTTGAAACTAACTGATTTATACGACATAGATTTTTAATTTCTGAATATTAGGCTTTTTGATTTGTTGAACATTTTTATTTGAAAGTTTCAACGTTTTATTTTATTTAAAAGTTCGAACGTCTTGTATTGGAAAGTTGAACCGTTTTTTAGTTGAAAGTTAAGCCGTTTTTAGTTGAAAGTTGAGCCGTTTTTTATTTGAACCGTTTTTTGTTTCATTTAAAAGTTGAACGGTTTTTTTGTTTCATTTAAAAGTTGAACCGTTTTTTTTTTATTTCATTTAAAAGTTGAACCGTTTTTTATTTCATTTAAAAGTTGAACCGTTTTTTTTTTGTTTCATTTAAAAGTTGAAGCGTTTTTTTGTTTGTTTGTTTAAGTTGAACCGTTTTTAATTTGAATATTGAAGCCGTTGCAGTTTGAAAGTGTATGTATTTTTGGTTTGAAAGTTGAACGAAGAACAACTACGAGATAAGCATAAACCCAGGTTAATCTGTTTTAAATGAGCGCCTGGAGATACTGCTTTAATAAATGTATGTAAATGTTATAATTTTGGTTATAAATATATTTTGTTTTTTTATTTTTTGCAGGTAAGTTTTTCCCTAAAATTGTTTTTCTGCTGTAAAATGGACCCCCATTCAGGTTAGTAACTTTTTGATAAAAATGAATGCCTATGCTACCGTTGCACGTTATTTAAAATCTTGCAACAGATGACCGTACATTCATATTTTTACACAAGTCCTGTAAACAGCTGTGTTGTGTACACGTCTCACTGTAATAGTTTTAGTGATTAATTTAGTGGCATAGATTTGATCCATCTTTGGATTTTTTTTTCTGTTGCAGTCATTCCCCGTTTAGTTGCAGCATCTGTAATAGTTGAAGAAACTAAAAACAGCAACACCATTATTTTGCTTTGAACTATAATATTTTTTGTATAGATATATATTTATTTTATTAATACGATTCGTATTATATATCGTATCCTGCAGACTTAACATTTTGTTTTCGTGATAGTTGGAAAATGATCTCTGTTTTCACATACTCTGGTGAAAGAACTATCGTCTCTATCTCCCACTTGTTCCTTGCTAAAATCTTGGAATTATTGGTTCACCAGCTCGAAAATGCTAAACTTCTTTTGGAAATATGGATTTAAAGAGTTCTGTTCTACTGCATATACTAATGGTTATCTCTGAACACACTAAGGTAGATGAATTTAGGGCAGTAATGATTTTTTTATGATTTCATGTTCGAATGAACAGCTACAACAGGAATTGGAATGCATCCTACTAAAGCCTGCTTGTCACAGCTGGTAAATTTCAAAAATGCAATCTGGACGTGAGGACACTTTAGAAGAACCATATGCAATAAAATCTGTTTTAAACTTGGAAAAAATGCCACAGAAATGTATGGAATGATTCAGACTGCTTTTGGGCCATCTTGCGTAAATCGAACATCAGTTTTTGAGTGGGATAAGGCAGAGTATGTGAGGAATGATGGGAGGCGTGAAAGGAGTAAGGGAGTCGGAACACCAGAGTTGATTGGCTAAATAAAGAATTTAATGAATAAGGACCGTCGTGTGTCTATAGAGACAATAAGTGCACAGTTTAATGTCGGTGTCGTAACTGTACACACATTTATTTGTGAGGAACTGAGATGCAGGAGATTTGTGCAAAGTTTGTCCGAAGGGTACTCCATCCTTGTCACAGATTATTTGACCAAAATGGACATCAAAATAGTTCCTCGCCTTCTCTATAGGCCATTGCTCCTTGTGACTTGTGGTTATGTTCTAAGCTCAAGGAAAACCTTAGAGGCTGTCATTATGAGACAATTGAGGAGATGAAAAAGGCTGTGATGAGGATCATTGACATGCTCACACAAGAGGACTTTCATGGGGCCTTCCAGAAGTTGTTTGAACGGTAAAAGTGCATTGCCATCTGAGGAGATTGCTTCGAAGGGGAAGAGTTTCATGTGTGTACTATCAATAAAAGTGCCCATACGAAAAAGTCAGGAAACTTATTGAAGGCACCTCATACACCCCACGCATGTATAAAGACTTTTAATTGGTTTATTGATTTCTCATTATTAAAAACATAATACGATCACAAACACACTTAGATACAATGTGTAAAATCGTCATATAACTCTGACACGTTCCTTGGTTGACATTGCAATAAGTTTGGCTGAAATGACACTCTTCAGTTCAAAAATAGTCTGAGAACGCTCGAAAGATGGTTGAATCACTCTACCGCTCCAGTAAGTATCTCACTCCCGATGCGATCCTCTATCTGAATAAAAGCCAGGTGCGCCCTTCAACAGAGCACTGTTGCTACATCTGGGCAGGAGCTGCTCGGCACACCCTATCTTACCTTGATAGAGTTTAAAACTGACTTCGAAACCTAGTATGTGATGCCCTTTTTTCTTCTCTGCAATCTCTTTCCCACTGAAGAGACATCACCAGCCTGTCTCTGCTCTATTGCTATTTTCATGGTAAATACTCGTCTGAACTCCAATCGCACTTGCCAAATTTTCACAAAAACACACTCGATTAGCTAAAACTAAAACCACTATATATGATTTTCGCCACTCTTTATCTTTTTCTTTTTTTTTTTTTAACAAGGTGGTCACCACTTATCAAGGCCCGGAAGCCACTCATGGATAAGGTTTATTGTAAGTACAGTACGTTAGTGTGGATATTTTAGAGGTGTCTACTTAAGGGGGCGGTTCATCAGGAATTTGTTTACCTTGGACTTTAACACATCCAAGTTGTAGTCGGGGGGAAGCAGGCAGACAGACAGAACAGAGTTCCACAGGCGTGCAGTTCTAAGAAATAAGCTTTGTTCATGGAATCTACGTTTTGATTTAGGCATAGATAAAGAGTGGGGAAAGTTTTTGACAGTGGATTCAGCTTGACGGGTGTTTTGTAGATGTAATTGTAGATGCAGATTCCATGAACAGAGCTTCTTTTCCAGAACTGGTCGCCTTTGGAACACTGTTCCGCTGGCATGCTTCCCGGTTGAATACAACAGGGTAACCTTTAAATCTAATGTAAACAAGTCCCTGTTAGGTCGTTCTCATAAATAATCAAATTTCAGCTAATTTACATCATTAAGGATTACTTCACTACCACTTTACATTCATTAACTCTTATCCTCGAGTGGTTTTCGAACCTTGATAAGCGGTGACCCCCTAGTAAAAAAAATCTGTTTGGATAGATATATTTAATACTAGTCGGCAGATAAGCATCTAGGGCAGTGTAGTCATCAGAATTACAACTTCTATTGCAATGTAGCACTCACCTTAGGTGGGTTGAACTGGATTCATTCAAAAGAGGAAGTTTCACGGGAATATCAAATTCACAAATGGCACTCAGGTACTTGTATATGCTAATCAGGGAAGATTACACCATTAGATTGTTGCAGTTCCTGCAGGAAGGTTTCGATGGAATCTGATATTCTTAAATGGTCACCCATCTCGTACTGACCGGGCATATGTTGCTTAATTATGATGATCTAACAGGAATCGGTGTGTTAACATGATTATGCTGTATATTAACTTCTAATTATGATGAGAGGATCACTAAAGTATCCCAATATATTATTAAGAAATAAAATAAAAGCTGTTTGACATTTAAATATGCTCCAAATGTGCACCTCTGCATTGCAAGCACATTGGGATATGAACGTTATCTTCAGTTCAGAAATAATCTGTGGATTGTTTTAATAGACACTATCTTTGCAATGACCTCAAGGATAAAAAAATCAGGAGGAGGTCAGTTTTGGTGAGCGTGAAGTCCATTCAGGATCATGCCTCCTACTGATGTGATGATTAGAAAAGTAGGACTGCATAGATAATTATAGCTTACCTTAGCAGTTATTTTTGCCGACTAAAAACCAAATCAGAAGTGTTCCCGAGGTCCAAATACCCTCTATGCCAAGTTTCATATGTGCAAACCAAACATTCAGAGAGGAGTTTGGTAAAGACGTTTTGCACGCACACACACACACACACACACACACACACACACACACACACACACACACACAAGTTCACTTTTTCAAATATATATAGACTAGCAGGGGGGGGGGCTTTGCCCTGGCGTAAAATATGCTTAAATATGATATTTTAATTTGTCCAAATTTCATATATATTATTATAGGGTCGTGATTTTCAAAAAAAAAAAAAAAAAATGTATTTAGGGGCCATCAACTAGCATCGAAACCGAAACTGTAACATTCAAAAGCTGTTGACGTTAGCACTGTACCAACGTGACACGCGTATTAAGTGATTAAAAATAATCTAAGTTTAATGTATAAAATGTTTAACAATTTGTTTTTCAATTTTGACTGATTTTTGACCCCTTAAAAACAATTTTAACCGGCTAAAGACCCATAAAAGAATGGCCCGTAAAAATATCCAATCATTTGAAGCCACTAGCACTGTTCTGTGACTTTTAGTTTCGGACGAAATACAGTTTGAAAATATGGAGACCGACAGACAGACAGACAGACATATAGCTGTTTATATATTAGATTAGAAGTATTCCTTTAAAAAAGTAAAAAATGAATGGGGATATGTGAATACGACGCAAAGATTCTCATTTTCCTGTGGTGTCTTTTTTTTTTCAAGGTAGTCACCACTTATCAAGGCCAGGAAGCCACTCGGGGATAGGGGTTATTGCGTGTACAGTAATCAATAGGATAGTATTGTAGTAATCGTTAGTATTATAGATTTGATAAAGTGCCTTACTTAAGGGGGCGATTAATCAGGAATTTGTTTATGTTGGACTTGAGGACATCCAAGTTATAGTCATGTGGGAGAAGGCAAACGGAAAAGAGTTCCACAGGCGTGCAGTTCTAAGAAAGAAGCTTTGTTCATGGAGTCTACGTTTTGTGTCTGGACATGTCCAAAGCTAGTTCTTTGTATGGTGTCTGAAGAGAAATTAAGGATGTAATCTCTTTTGCATTATTTGGGTTATTCCGAATAGTGTTCTTATCTTCAGTGATATTCTTAGAACATGTCGACCGATGCAACATCCGACCTTCTTCAATGGTATCTTGTCGAATTCACAAAGAGAGATAAGTCTGTTTTTGTCCTTAAAGTGTACACTCGTGTGAAGACAAGTGAACGCGGAGAGGTCACATTAATCAAAATACGTGTCTGCTTCAAACTGTAGATCACGCTATACTGTTCCAGTAACAAGCACAAAACTACATTGTCAATATATTGCTTTCTTTAAAAAATAGAAATTGTCCAAGAGGGCTTTTAGCTTAGAATGATAAAAAAATAAAATGAAGTACTATTTTTTTCTTTATTCTTTCGTGTGTTTCCTGCTTTTAATATAAGATCTTATTAAAAGTATTTGAGATATTGATGGAAAGTTTTTTTGGGTTTTTTTTTTTGTTTAAGTTTTATCTGTTATTTTTCACAACAAAATGATTTTCATTCTCTCTCCCTCTCCCTCTCTCCCTCCCTCTCCTTTTTATTTTTCTCTGTCAGCATTTTCCCTAAAAAACGAGATATTTAATAACGTCCAAACTTTTATTTTCATTTGATAAAAGTCTGCATATAACATTATAATTGAACGGGCATATAAATTTAGATAAACATTATGGTTAATTTTTTCAAATAAGATCAATGAAAAATATTACTTACTAACAAGCAGCCCAGCGTTGCCCAATCGTGCAATATGCTTAAATATATTTTAATTTATGCAGATTGCGTGTATATTATGATATAATCAATCCTCTATTGAATATTATATATTACGAGGAATCATTTGCCCAGTGGACTAATCCCCCCCCCCAAAAAAAAAATAATAATAATGTGGTTCATCAAATTTCGTCTGTGTTTGTTTACGTGAGCTGTTATTTGGGCTTGACGATGAATGCCCTGGAAAAGTCACTTCTGATTAATGTTTAGTTTTAAAATATGCAAACGAAGACATGCTTTGCAGCGATTTTAAATGATACCCTTTTTTTCTTGTAACTTAAACTCATTAATAAGAAAAAATTAAAATAAAATGGTGAGGTACACCTGGGCTTGAACTTGGGATCCTTCGATCTGTAGACGAATGTTCTACCACTAAGTTATATCTCCAGATTAAAATAAATCTGTTTTTAAAGAAGAAATGATTTGCTGTAATTTTATTTATCTCTCTTGACCGGTGTAACGTAAAATATTCCCCTGAAAAAAATTATTCTTTTTATCTGTAAGAGAGAAAAACTATTTTTCAGAGCGGAGTTTTTCGATTTTCAATACTTTTCGGATAAATTTCTTTACGAAACATCTGAGGATACTGCCAGACATATAAATTACCTTCTGTGTGAAATTTGCAGAAGATAGGCTCAACTGTTTCGGAACCCATGAGGAGGGAACTCCCACACACACAAAGTGACTTTTATATAACAGAGATTTCCTGGTTTACTAGTAGTGTAGCTGGGTGTGTTCGTGTTGTTGAGGCGTTTCTGGAAGGGCTGTTAAGTCCTGAGCACCGCAGTCAACTACCCTTGTGTTAAACACAATAAAATGATAGGCACAAGCGACTGATATGACATCTGTTACGTTTGCTTGACGAGTGTTCTCTTCGAGTTCTCGATGGAATTACTGGCAGCTTTATTTATTTTTTGTTTTTTACACGGTGGTCACCACTTATCAAGGCCCGGAAGCCACTCAGGGATAAGGGTTATTGCAAGTACAGTACGTTAGTGTGGAGATTTAATGAAGTGTTTACTTAAGGGGGCGGTTCATTAGGAATTTTGTTAACGTTGGACTTGAAGACATCCAGGTTGTAGTCTGGTGGGAAGCAGGCAGACGGAACAGAGTTCCACAGGCGTGCAGTTCTAAAAGCTGAAAAATGCACGGTGTATAAAATTAAGTAAACAGCTTTCCTCCAATATTGAAGGAGCATTTTTAAGAGCTCAAGAGTTGTGCTGGCATGCAACTGTTCCCAGCAAGTCCCACTTCCCAACTGATTATCTATTTCTTTCATGATGATGAAGACAAAAGAGTAGAGAGAGGAAGAGAGAGAGAGTAACATGACATAACATGAACTCACTACACGAGTTTGTAGAGTAATTCAAATCTTGTACGTAGCTGATTACTTGATGCTTCGCCAGGGCTATCAAGGGTATTTTCTATCGTGAGGCCATCACTAGATGGGGTTGCCTATCACAGCTTAAGAGAGGCTAATCTATCCTCGAGAGAAGGATAGACCGCGCCAGTTTCTCAACCTGGTATTTTACCTGACGGTACACACAGCTTCTCAAATGGTCACACATCTGGTACTGGCCAGACACAATGTTGCTTAACTTCCATGGTCTGGCGAGAACCAGTGTGTCAACATGATTGTGTCGTATATGAGAAAGAGAGACATAGACACTGAACTATTGTCATTATTTAACAAATCCTGACTTCAGCCAAGTAAATCTGACCTTTTGTACCTGTCAACCCTGATTGACTTGACATGACTAAAATTTTATAAACATCTGTCCTCCTAAGGTCTCCAAATGTAGGGAATTTGGTTTCCTTCAAATTGGATTTTTATCACTGTGCCACACAAACACCTGTCTCCTATAATTATGGTGTTTCTGTTGGGGGGGGGGGTATGATATAGAACAAAGCTCTACACCAAGATCAAACTTTTATTAAATAAAATCCTATCAGAAATCTAAGACCACAATTATCTCCCATGAGAAAAATCAGATTTCCAGGTTAGACCTCGAGAAAAAAATAAGGCTTAAACTCTCAAATCTCGTGATGAATATGAGAGTTAATTAGTAAAATCAGACTTTGTGTTTCTGAATTTTTGAAATGGGGATAATTCGTATCATTTAGACTAGCAGGACCTGTGGAAATTCCACAGAGGACTCATATGTAATATATCGATGTTGGCATTCTGTAGATGTTCAGCGTAAATAGAGACGCTCTGATATTATTGTAGCTCTTTTGTTAAAATTGCAAAAGTATTTATCTAAGCTAGCAGAGATGTCTGGCATAGCCCGGTCATAAAGTATGCTTAAATATGATATTTTAATTCTTGCAGACTTTGTATATATTACGATAGATTTAATGTTCTATCAATTCTTATATATTATAAAGTTGCGATTTAAAAAAAAAAAAAAAAATTATCCATATGACTTGGGTGCATCAACTTCAATCGTAACCAAAACTTACGAAATATATATATATATATATATATATATATATATATATATATGATCCTTCTTTACTTTATAAATGCTGTGTTGTGTGTTTTAACTTCTTTGTAATATTCTCGGTTGTATATTTAATCTGATGCCTTATTTACCGTCCTTTAAGTTTGTTGTAGACAAACTATTAATAAATGAAATATCATTTCTTCTTTTGACTTCTTAATCGTCTTTTACTTTTATTTTACTTTTTCACACAAACAAGGCGTAAGATCATGTTTAGTGGGATTTGATGAGTTGCTTCTTGAATTAGACACGAATATTTACATCAAGGGGTGGGGCACCAGTACTATGAGTTCATCAGAGCACATTCCATTAAAATACTTGTAAAACAGGCCCAATGATGCAACCTTGCAGCGATGGGACAGAGGTCTCAGTTTGGCCAATAGTGCAGGACATATTAAATTAGAGATTTTTTTCGACTTCATCTGAGACTTGTAGTAGATTCATCAGCCAAAACATGACAGCAATATTCTATGCATGAGCATATCCGTATTGCCAAACATAATATGCAGTGGATCTTAACGCCCTCACACTTTGCTAAACGTGATGAAATAGAATATAAAATTCTTGCAATCCTGTAATGAAATTAAAGCAACTCTGTTGCAATATTTTGGGTGTATAATGGGGTATGATCCCACACAGTTGGACGATTCTATTTATAAATGATGCTGCTAAGAACTGACAAATCAAATTAATTCACGTTCTGCTACCAACCAATCAGAAACCAGAATTGCTTCATAAATATTAAACCTTTTCTGGTGCAATTTCACATGTTCTTTCCTAGGTTTCGACACGGTAAAAATATTTTGTTCTGTGGAACTGTCTACTACAAACAAGTCACCTCCCAGGACTTGTGTGTAACAGCGAACCATCTGAAACTGTTCTGAAACTCAAAATGGCTTACACTTGTAGAACTCCTTCAACAACATCGCAACAGACATAGGAAAAACTCAACTCCAATGTACTCCTGCAGCTGTCCAAGGTCTCAGATATGACCTTAAACTATATCCGATGGTGAGGCCCCAGATTGCGGGCTTTGGGGAGTGTGGAGCTACTCTTTAATTGCCATTGCTCCCAGGCCACTCTGACCTTGAGTGGTAGTACCTGTTAGGATGCCAACTATGGGTTAAACAGAAAACGACTTAAAAAAAACAAATATACTCTATTAAAAAATTGTTCTTCAAAATCACTGGATTCGGCATTAAATAGCCTGAAAAGGGTTGATATGCCGTAAAACAAAAACAAACAAACAATTAGTTGTCCAAAAAAAATTTTTTCCTTTTTTGTCTATATATATATACCTTAACGTAATCTTTCAATCGTAGATGTATCCTTTTTTCCTGAGATTCTCAAGGATGGCGCTGCTTTTGAGGATAAATCCACTCTGAAACTTCGTTTTTTTTTTTTTTGTTATATATATTTCTAGGAATTCCTATATTAGATCTATTGATCTACTTCTCTTTTTCACTCTAAACGCTTTCTCACACCTGAAGCAGCTTACTATCTCTACAAATCTAGTATCAGACCATGTATGCAGGTTTATCATATTTGGGCAGGTGAATCTATCCCATTTGAGGGTTCTTGATGAAGTTCAGAAACATATCCGTAATTTAATTCACTCTTTTCTTCTTCCTTAACCCTAACCTTTCTCTCTCTCTCTCTCTTTCAAATGTGATGTTGCTAATCTCAGTGTTTTTTTTTATGTAAACACTATTATGTTACGTGTTCTTCAAAATTTCTAAACTATTCCCTGCTTCCTTAGTTCCAATTTGTAACACTAGAAAAAACCCCCCAAAAAACCCTCATTTTGAATATCGCACATTTTTCTTTACTTGTATCCACTCCAAAGAAGGTGCATTGCAACATAGAAGTAACGGACTGCTATGAATTAGGGGCCAGATTAATACGAGAATCCCAAGTGGGGATTTGTGCAGCGAGATGTTTACTCACACTGCATCTAAATCGACTTCTTCTTGGTTTTCATATAGTAGACCAATTTCTCTTTCTGCTTCTTGTGAAACTGATTCTCTCTATCCAAGACAGATCCCAGTAGCAGATGCACCAGCCCAAATGTGACAACAATACTTTATACATGGGAAAATGGTGGCCTTGTAGAGGTACAGGATACTTTCAGGCATACGTAACTCTCTAGCATGGTAGAGAGAGCCCACCTTCCTTGCAGTAGACATGACAATGCCCTCGATGCGTCTGTTTCAATTCATATTCTCTGTGAACGTTAAGCTGAGGAGTTTGAACGAAGTAATTTCAGGTAATGTATCTTTAGCCAAAGCTATTAGTGGTTGAGAAGGTTTCTTGTAATTATTAAAGGAAACAAGCATTGAATGTTACCATCCATTTTTGTCCCCATTCCACTACAGACTATAGGTCTTCCTCAAGGATTTCTGCTATTGCCTTAGATATGTGTTCATTCGTTTTCCTCTCATGCCTGTTAAATCAGCAAATATCCCCATCTCGGAGACAATATCATCAGGGAGGTCATTTATGAATATTAGGAATAGTAAAGGTCCAAGGATCAATCCCTGAGGTACACCTGCATTTATATCATATAGATTTGACGTACGTCCATCAAGGACAACCTGGATTCTTTTCTTGCTTAAGCAGGATGATGAACTAGGGGATAAACATGTTACATGTCACACATATACAAACGCAACAAGTGTGATAGGGAATATTTCTAGAATTTTAAAATACACCAAATTTGTAAAATAAGGAGGTATCATTTATTGGATTAACAACTCAAAAAATGAGATATTCAAAATATTACAGAGACAATTACGGTTGTCAAGAGAATTCGCAAGAGTGGTAGGGGGCTTCTTTCTGCAGATGTGGATTTTTGCAGTTGCTCCAGACAAGTCGAGGAGCCACTTGATGTAAGAGACTAAAAAGAAGAAAAAATGATTATCACAAATACAGGAGATGCCTATGTAGTATAGTCGCTGCAGCCAATCATCAAATGTAGTTTTAAGTCTATTTAATTTCAAAAATTCAACCTTTGTCATTTCTCAATATATACACTCGATTTATACACTCGATTCATACACTCTCTGGCGATCATAAAACACACAGCTGGTTATTAAAATATTGTTTGTTGAAAATAATTTTTTTCGGTTTCCAAATGACAGTTTTAACATTTATGATGGTGTGCGGTGAAAGGGGGGGGGCAAAGAAGAATGTGTTGCTTAGCTCGTCTGTCGTCATCGCTCTCCTCTGTTCTCTGTTATCTCTTTTATTGGCCCAGATGACGTTAACATTCTAAACATGTCTTTAAAATGTAGCCCATTCCCGCTGATCCAATCTCTATGGATTTTACGTCCCACAATTTGCATTCATTTGCCTGTTTTATAAGTATTTTAATGGTATATGCTCTGATGAAATACAACTCCTTGTATCCCCTCAACGTAAATACTTCCGACAAACCCGACAAGCAGCAAAATCCCACCCCTACACAGATCCTCAGATGCTAGAAAGCCTTCTACTCTAACAGTTTCTTTCCCAGAACTGTTAGGCTTGATAATTCCTATCCGGGTTCTTGCTTCCCCAACTGTACTGACATGCAGAAGTTCAAGTGTAATGTAAAAAGATATCTTGTTGCTCAACTCCCTACATGAGCATGCTATGTTACTTTTAAGAAAGTGTTTAAAAAAACAATTTGCTCTTTCTTTTCCCTGTCCTGCTAGTTTTTGGTTGGTTTCTTTTGAAAATACATGTGCGATAGTCAATGTGTTCCCAAAGATTTGGTAAACCTTGCGAAGACGCCCTGTTTCTGGAAATTGTGATATTAAACCTTTAGTCTTTATCAACTAAGCTCCAGCCCCTGCCTCATCGTTGCAATGTTGCATCACTGTGCTTGTTTTACAAATATTTTAATGGAATGTGTTCTGATGAACTTGTTTCATTTGTACCCCCTCGACGTACATATCCCCGACAAAACCGCTTAGCAATAAGATCTCACCCCTTCACTATTGTTGTCCCTAAATGCCAGAAAGCTTTCTATTTTAATAGTTTCTTCCTTCGAACAGCTAGACTTTGGAATTCCCTTCCTGCTGCCTGCTTCTCTGGCTGTACTGATATGCAGAAGTTTAAATGTAACATAAACAAATATCTTGTTAATCTTTCCTAGACATGACCTCAAGTAGTAGCTCCTTACGTCCAAGGGTAAGGGGTGAACATGAGTAAAAAAAAAAAAAAAAAAAAAAAAAAAAGTTTAGAATCCTTACTCTAATTTTGATCAAAATCTATTATATGAATGGCGGACCTGTACAACGTAGACATCTTTTATATATATTTTTCTTTTCGTTTTTTTTTTTTTTTTTTTTTTTTCAGTGAATTATTATTGATTGGATATTAATCTACCAAATTACCAAAAAAACAAAAAAAGCAAAGAAAATCAGTATTAAAGGATCTGTAAAGGATGTTTAGTTTCTCATAGAACTTGCTAGTAAATCAATCTCCCATATTGGAACTGCCTGATGAGAACACGCACATGCTTCATATATAGATTTTTCATTTTTTTTTTTTTTTTTTTTTTTTTTTTTTTATTACATTTTCACCCCAAACAAGGCAAATTGCCACTTTGGTGTAGGGGGCTACTATCAGGGGCAACAACTACTGGGGTACTATGTAGGGATTTGGGCAGCAAGGTGTCGGTTCACGTTACACTTGAACTTCTGCACGTCAGTACTGTTGGGGAAGCAGGGACCTGGAATGGAATTCCAGAGTCTTGCGGTTCTGGGGAAGAAACTATTGGAGTAAAAAGATCTTTTACATCTAGGGACCTCTACAGTGTGGGGGTGGGATCTAGTAGCCTGTCGGGTTTGTCGAGGGTGCTCGCGTCGTGGGGGCACAAGTGATTGCAGTTCGTCAGAGCATTCACCACTAAAATACTTGTAGAAAAGGCAGAGGGATGCAACATTTCGTCGATGGGACAGAGGCTGAAGCTTAGATGCCAGTTCAGGGCCTATCAGGTTTGCGACTCTCTTTTGAACCTTGTCAAGGAGCGAGAGACTAGTAGCAGATGCACCAGCCCAGATGTTATCAGTCTAATGCCAATAATTAATATTGAAATTTTTTGCATTTTTTTTTTGCGTGCATTATCGTCGAGTGGCTTTAATATTATATTAAAAACTGAGCAACTCCTACAGATCTTCAAATATTGATTTTTTGCATTTTTTTTATTGATAATCTAGTATGTTAGTGCCCAAGCGATAATAATCTGCTGAAAGATTTTAAAAATACAAAAAGAAAAATAATATAAGGGGAGTGTGTATTGTACAGGTCTACTCATGATTTTTATTGTATTCTTAAATTTTAATAAAAACTTGCCTGGGTGCTCGGCGTTGCCTGGGTGTTTGGAGGTGTGTGTTGAGCAAATTAAAAAAAAAAATGTCGTAGTAGGCAGGCAAGCTCGAACCTTCGCCACAAAGGAGGAAAAGAAAGTGAAAGAAAATGTGATGTCAGCCGATGTCTCCATGACGCCAGAAGTAAAAAGTATTGAAATTAACCAAATTCGATCTAACGGTGAAGATGACTTGCTAAAATGTCGGCAAAAAACATCCACCCCTCCTTGTACAAAACGGCCTAGTTGAGGGTGAAGGAATTAATGTTTTTGGCCAATTTTTCAATATTTGCCGTCAGAAGGGCCAAGCTTCAAAACAATACCGATCTTGTGAAAATCCGTCGCTTCTGTCGAAAGTTTTTGAGACATACAAACATACGTACATACATTCATTTAAACAGACAGGTGAGATTTATATTATAGATGATCCTCATTGATCAAGGCCAAATGCCATGCGAGGATGAGCATAAATGAGATGGAATGATTATCAGTCCAGTCCGAATATTTATGGGGATGGTTTCAGATTAGAATCTGTTCTACATTGGCTTTGAAAACGACCAAGTTGTAATCTGTATGGAAGTAGTCCCATAGTAATGTGTTCCACAGATGGTAAGATCTTTTGAAGAAGCTCTGTTTGTGAAAATTTCAACTGACACTAGGCATACAAGAAAATAAAGGTAAGTTTTTCTTTGTTGTGGAAATTAGACGAGTTCTTGCTGTGAATAACTTAGGAGGAAGCAGAGGTTTGAGCCCAGTAGAGCACCTTTCATAGAAATAACGATGGAGCAGAGAGAGACTAGTTATTTTTTTCTCACGAAACAAAATATGACACAAGGTCGGTTTAATGTGGAAGATAACCAGCTCCTCTCAAAAGAGGCATTCTGCAAAAATAAAATTGCCTTAGTATAGAAGGGTTTACCCCTCCATTGACTAAGAACAATTAATTTGAGTGCATCATCTGAGAAGACACCACACGTCAGGCACCAGTCCGGTACGAGTACCAGATGTCGACTAGATAGAGAGAGATTAATAATGTTGATATGTCATCTATTCAGGGTTACAACAGCATGTTAAAAATTGTGATTTTGCTGTAAAGATCAGTGCAAGAAGAGTTCAAGAGTTAAGTTGTTGACGTATGTCAAACTTTGTAGCTGAAATAGGTCAATCGGGTTTGTGTGAAAGAGAATGTGTAAAGAAAAGAAAGAAAGGAAAGAGAGAGAGCGTATGAGGGAAGGAGAGGAAGATATTGTTTCTCTCGTATGCAAGTCAGTCTGGTTTCCAATTTTGGACAGGACATGTTGATTTTGGCGCAAAAATGCGTCAGAAAAAGATACGCAAAAAAGAGAATGGCCAACAAGAAAGAACATTGAACAGCCAAGACTGAGAAAGAAATAAACCAATTATTAATTAAAGGAAACCTCCAACTTGTTATCTTGTGCATGCAGTTCTCTTTGCAGCTGCGAGCAATGAAGCCATGAGGTCATACACACATAGAAGACATTATGAATACGGCCATATATAGATACTAGACATATCATGATTAAACTCATAGATACAGACAGAGAGACATGCAATTATATATGCATGCAACAGACATGTAATGGGGGGGGCGGATGTCAGAAACATCGCTCATGGAATGTGAGGACTAAAGAACTAAATAAGGGACACAAGAATTACCTGGCTGCCGATCCACTTTCTAGTCTCGTTAAAGTATACTCTACTAATTCTAATAGATACACAATGAGAACAAGTTTATCAAAACCCGTAAGCCACTCAAGGTTAAGGGTTAATGAGTGTCCAGTAAGATGATCGGTAATGGTGGAAGTTCATTAAGAGGGCAGCTCAACAAGAACTTGTTTACAAGATAAGAACACTGAGTCTCTTAACTGTATCCCCAGTGTGCCTGTGGTGCGGTGTATAGACGTGTTGAGTCTTTACGGTTCCAACTGAGCATTGTTTAAAGATTGCAATTTCAATCTTACTCACAGCAGATCTATACAAAATTTGAAGACTATATTATTTTGAATATTTGGTCAGGGTTTACTCGTACAGTGAAATGTCCTTATGCTACGATGTCCTAACAAACAGTAATATGCTGTAACAAGTTGTAATCTATAGTGGTAAGAAGTAAGCTCTATCACAAAAATATGAGGGTCATTCCAGATAAAGGTAAATCAGACAACACAGTGAAGATCGATAATGGAGGAAATTGGGTAGAAATTGATTATTTAAGAGGACAGCTCAACAAGAACTTGTTTGCATTGAACTTGAAAACAATAATATTATGTTCCCCTGGGAATGTCAGGAGCTACTTTGGCTGAAAGATTGAGATCCACATCCAAGATTGCAACAGTTGACCAAATAATGTGATGTCGTCTCAAAAATTCTGAACCATACTTGATGACATCATAAATCTGTCTGCCCATCAATGTTGAAAATCTACATAATCTGTTGACATAAGGCATGGTTCTCTAATTAATGGTCTCCATTAAAAAAAATTACAATCAATATTCTCCCGATGAAGAGAGAATGTTTGCAATCAAATAGTTATTGCCCATACCATTTTATCTGCAATTATGTTTCATTGCTGGTGATATGATGGCGTTTTATGAGAGATTTGTTCAATTTGTCTCAACCAAGAACGCAGGCTTCTATTTAAAATTATGGTGTTTATATATATATATATATATATATATATATATATATATATATATATATATACACATATATATATACACATATATATATATATATACATACACACACACACACACACGCGCGCGCGTGCTAGAACCCCCAGGATACAGCGTTAATTCATTCCAGAACTTAGATTATAAGGTGAAATCGCCGTATGGCGGGGCCTAAGCAAAATTTTATACAGTACATATGAAAAATTTGTAACAAAATGCAGTACAGTATATAATACACATGTATATAATCAAATAACATTATAAATAACACCATAAGGCAGGGCAAATACCATAACCAATGTTGTATAGAGGTACATGTTAAAGAGATGACGTGGGAGTTCACATTGGGACAATACATATAACGAATATAACGATAGTGATGATGAGAGAGAGAGACATTTATACAGTTCTGGGATGCTTGGGACTTCATATATATACTGACTGGAGATGTATACAAGTTCTTAACACAGAGGAGGGGAGATGCATAATCTTGTAAGGGTTACACAATGTTCATTACAAGGTGATTAACACATTACCTTTTGGTGTTGAAAGATGACACATGACAACAGTTACAAAAACACAAAGATGATTCTTTATTCATTGGACCGATCGAATGATGACGTCAGGAATTCAAATTTGGTATCGACATAGTTTAATGTTCTTCATTTCGCTTCCAAAGGACTGACTCCAACTCAACCCAACTCAACTGTTCTCGACTCTACTCTTCTGCTGACTCCCCTGATCTAACTAAATCTAGTTCCTATATTGAGAATCCCCCTTCGTCTATGACGTCAGAAGTGTGTTTCCCAAACGTGACCAATTCACATGGCTATGCATGTTTTTCCAAACACACTTTTAACAACAAAGGAATTCTCAACATATAATTCTAACCTATTTTTAACAATATATTTTTAATTTGTATTGTTCATTCTTTAGCTGACATTTTTAATATTCAGTTTTCTAAAAGAATGAACAATCAATTCTTTTTACGATATAAACACTATCTAACTATTTCTAATAGAATTTAATAATAGAGTAAATTCTAACATTTCAATTGTTAACCTTGCTTACAAGGTTCGAGTCTCGGCTTATCCTAATCTTATTTTCACCTATCTAATACTCTTCTTATTTACATGGAAAGGGACAGCCTTTCCCTGTAATACCAGGAGCCGAAAAAACATTGTATTCCACATCGTAACCTGAAAAAAACCCGTATCTCAGGGTTCTTGCGTATATATATATATATATATATATATATATATATATATATATATATATATATATATAATGTTACTCATGTCCACCCCTAACAAGACATATCACCACTTGGACATAAGGGGGTACTATTTCGGGCCATGCCTAGGAAAGATTAATAAGATGTTGGTTTACATTACATTTAAACTTTTGCGTATGTCAGGGAAGCAGGTAGCAGGAAGTGAATTCTAAAGTCTAGCTGTTCAAGAGAAGAAACTATTAGAGTAGAAAGCTTTCTGGCAGTGAAGGGTGAGATTTTGTTGCTAAGCGAGTTTATATTATTATTATGTAATACTAGCGGGGGGGGGGTTGCCTGGTCGTAAAATACGCTTAAATATGATATTTTAATTTGTCCAGATTTCGTATATATTATTGTAGAGTCATGATTTCAAAAGTAAAAAAAAAAAAGTCTTTGGGTGTCATCAGCAAGAATCGAAACCAAAAGCTAAACTGTAGCATTCAAAGCTGGTGACGTTACCACTTTAGCAACGTGACATGCATATGAAATGATTAAAAATTAAATATTAGAAACAAAGATAAATGTACAAAATGCTTAAGGAATATTTCAATTTTGACCCATTTTTGACCCCCTTAAAAATAATTTTAACCGGCAAAAGACCCATAAAAGAACCGCCTGTAAAAAATTCAATCGTTTGAGGCCCCTAGCGCCGCTCTGCAACTTTTAGTTTCGGTCTCGACGAGTTGGAAAAATATGGAGACGGATAAACAGACAGGCGTTTATATATTAGACTTCTACCCAATTATGGCTGACAGAACGAAAGCAAACCAATTTCATGGATTAAATAATGGGTTTTGTTTGAAACTCCGTACAGATTCTATAATTCAATATAAAATTTTGAAGTTCAACAGGAAACACCTGAAAAAGGTAATAGATTTCAGAATATTGTGAGAATGACACCCAAGATTGGAAGAGAAGGAGATAACCCAAACATTATGAACAAACCTGTATGTCCAGATGGATGAAATTCACTTGCTTTATAAAAACAAAAACAAGAAATGCCACGTTGATTTTAAAACAACTTGCGGAACGCTCAATAGAACGACATGTTTTGTATCTATGTTTTATAGATTACAGTAACGCATTTGATCGAGTACGTCATGAACCGCTACTGGAGATGTTGAGATCACTGTATATTGACGGAAAGATCTGCGAATATCACGAAATTTATACTGGTGTAACATTATGAGTCGTTCAATAGCACGACCGACCCGCGTGTTACATAAATGTCTTAGAAATGGTACGAGAATGTAACACGATGAGCCAGTCTATAGGAGTATAAAGATCAGTTGGTTAGATGTCTTTTTGTCAGAGTTGAAGACTAAAGACATACCTTAGGATTTTGAGTGTGGCTGGCCCCTTCCTTCTTTCAGGATGACGTCTCATTCTGGTGGTCTTCCAGAATCTTCTTAAGGTTGGAATTCGTTTGACCGGAATCGTCTTCACACACCGTTTTAACATTTAAGACAGAACAAAACAATGCGCAAAACAATTGAAATATATATGAAGAATCTTAACTATTTTGTTTCTATGCATAAATATTTTACAATATTTTACAATGTTTCTAAAAATCAATCAAAAGCAACTAATACTTAAACTGTTTAAATTATTAGACTGAGCTACCTGGATAATTCTAACTAGTGCTGAGGGAGGGTGTTCCCCCTCCTCTTATTTACAGAGAGCCAAAAAATATGTCTCCTTACGCCATGGCTATCAGAATTGAAAGAGGTAGAGTTCTGTTCCCTTCTTTTTCTGTATCGCTCCATGAGTGACCAAATCGCCTTCTGGTTATAGAGGGGGGATGGAGGTACTAGCAAATAAAATAAAACCAGTGACAATTAGTACTAGCAAGTAAAAAAAAAAAAAGAAAAAAAAAAAAGCTAACCAAACACCAGGAATAAATATTTGAAGATATAAAAAAATGATTGAGATTGTCGGACTGACATATGGCCGAGTGATCCTAGACGTTGTATCAAAGTTTACAGTTACCCAAAGGTGCTGAGTTCAATCCTGAACGAAGGCAGTGAAAAGTAACGTTCAAAATAGAGAATCAGCAACTATGTCCCAGAGCCTAGCTGGAGTTCGAACAAGGTACCCCCGTAATAATAATAAAGGGTTGGGTTCGAGACTCCTAACAAACGGTTCCCCAGTTCGATACAAAACACCTGATGAAGGCCGGAGGGCAAAACGGCCGAAACGTTGTGACTCTAATAACCAAGATGAGGAAGTCAGTCCGACAATCTCAATCAATGAAAACACCTCATCTCAAAAATACAGACAATTAATATAAAAAAATGTAGCATAAAAACTTTTTATAAAATTATAGATTATAGCTACCTAGATAGCTCCAACTAGTGCTGAGGGAGGTGTAAGCATGAGACACTTGTGTCTGTTCGCAAAAATAATAAATATTGCTTATATATATTTTCCAAGGGGGTCACCACTTATCAAAGCCTGAAAGCCACTTGAGGATGAGGGTTAATGAATGTAAGATGGTAGTTTAGCAATTGTTAATAGTGTAAGTTGGGTGGAATTTGATAATTTAAGGGGACGGTTCAACAAGAATTTGTTTACATTAGACTTGAAGGTTATGATATTGTATTAGGCCAGGAAGCAGGCCAATGGAACAGTGCTCCACAGGTGGATAGTTCTGGGAAAGAAGCTTTGTTTATATATATAGGATTATCTGTGTTAGATGTGATTACGGCGTTATAAAGACAAATTCAATGAAGCATTTACTGTCACACTATGGGCTGGTCACTAGCATGACCGACCCGCGTGTTACATGAAGATCTTGGAAACGCTACCAGACTGTAACACGATGGCTAGTCAATAGAATAGGGATATAAAAATCAGCCAGTTAGACGTCTTTTGTCGGAGTTGAAGAATAAAGGCGATTTGGTCACGTATAGAGTGAGACAGAAAAAGAATGGGACAGAACTCTACCTATATAACTATAGGATAGGAGTATGAAGATAAATTAATTAGATGTCTTCTTGCCAGAGTTGAAGACTAAAGGCATTACCTTAGGATTTTGAGTGTGGCTGGCTCTTTCCTTCTTTCAGGATGACGTCTCATTCTGGTGGTTTTCCAGAATCTTTTTGAGGTTGGAGTTCCTTTTACCGGAATCGTCTTCAGACACCGTTTCAACATTTAAGGTGGAACAAAATAACGCGCAAAACAATTGTAATATGCAGTCCTGGTCAAAATCATAAGACCACTTAAAAAAGTAAGCGTTTACGCATATTATCGAATTTTTAATCAAACAAATGGTTGAAACCATTGCCAAAAGGGAAAATATGATGGAAAAAAATGAAATCCGCTTCATTCGAAACCTTAACTCTGATCTAATAATTATTTTTTAAAAAAACAAACATTTTCACCTGGTCAAAATGATAAGACCACTAATAATTTATCTAACAAAAGGCAATTATAAATTACTAAAGAAGGGTCTCAGTATTTAGTATAGCCTCCATTATTACGAATTACTTAAAAAATTCTCTTCAGCGTGCTTGCGACTAAGTTTTTTATCAGTTGCGAAGGAATTTTATCCCATGTACTGAAAACTGAATCAGAAAGTTCCTTTATCGAATCATACTGGGTTCCATCCTTGAACACTTCTTTTGCCATCCATCCCCAAAGATTTTCAATGGGATTGAGGTCCGGAGAACATGCTGGATGATCTAACAATTCTATATTATTTGAAGAAAAGTATTTTCGTACTTGTAGAGAAGTGTGTATCACAGCATTGTCTTGCTGGAAAATCCAATTTCTTCCACACAGACGTGGACCTTCAGTCCTGATAGAAGCATTTTCAAGCATTGAAATGTACTTCAATGATGCTTGCCGGCCTTTCACTACTTGCAACTTTAGGGTCCCAACTGACGAGAAAGCACCCCAGATCATTAAAGACTCTCCTCCACTATGCCGAGTTGAAAAAGTCTCTTAGGGCAAATTTTTATCATGTTAATAGTGTTGAAATGCATCTGGACCATCTAGATTAAACTTTTTCTCATCAAAGAAAATTACATTTTCCCACTTCTCTTCATCCCAAGTCTGGTATTTGGCGGCATATTTAAGTCAGTTAGTTTTGTGCTGTTCAAGAAGACGTGTGTAGTAAAAAAGAAAAAAAAAAAAAAATCGGGCAAACCTTTTACCACTGGCAACGCCCGCTTCAGAGAGAGAAAGAAGAAGAGAATGGCCACTGCGTCTATTTATAGACTAGAGATCATCGGAAGAGTATGCAAATAACTTTGGACGGTTTTGTCCTATAAAAAGCCTGTATTTGGGAGAGAGGGTGTCTTTTTTGTTTGGCAGAAGCAATTGCTGTCAGAAGTGCATTGGACTGCAGGATTGAAGAGTGAAGATTGAGTTGTGGGGTCATTGTATTTAACCACAACGTGATTTCTGCAGTCGCTTTAAATGATTGAAACCCTTCATTTTCAGATGCCTTCTGATGGAATTAGGATTACATTCTGCTGCTGTTTGGATTTTCAATCGACTTGAGCTCATACTGGAGTTGTTTTTTAAACTTCTTCTGATACGGCGATCCAGTGATGGGGTTATTTTTTTTTGGTCGACCTGGACTCTTTTTGTGCCCATATTGATCTGGATTTCTTTAAAAATTTGTGATGACCGTTTTGCTGAGATTCACTTCGTTTGTAATGGATCTATGGGAGAGTCCACCCCTATTAAGCTCAAAGATCCTTCCTCTCTCAAACTCTGATAATGGTTTCCCTTTTGCCAGTAAGATGTTTTTTTATCTACTAACAAGTTGCTTTTAGTAACATAGAAAGCTTTTCGTATTCATTTTTTCAAAACTAGCCGATTTTATCAAAGTGGTCTTATCATTTTGACCAGGTGAAAATGTTTGTTTTTTAAAAAATAATTATTAGATCAGGGTTAAGGTTTCCAATGAAGCAGATTTCATTTTTTTTTCCATTATATTTTCCCTATTGGCAATGGCTTCAACCATTTGTTCGATTAAAAATTCGATAATATGCGTAAACGCTTACTTTTTTAAGTGGTCTTATGATTTTGACCAGGACTGTATATGAGAAATCTTAACTATTTTATTTTTATGCATAAATATTTTGCATTATTTTACAATGTTTTTAAAAATCAATCAAAAACAACATACTTAAACTTTGTAAATTATTAGACTGAGCTAGCTACCTAGATAGTTCGCTTTGTTTATATATATATGTGTGTGTGTGTGTTTGTTTTTCATAGGATTATCTGTTAGATATGATTACGGCGTTATAAAGACAAATTCAATGAAGCATTTACTGTCACACTATGGGCTGGTCGCTAGCATGACCGACCCGCGTGTTACATAAATGGCCTGGAAACGCTACTAGACTTTAACACGATGGCTAGTCAATAAGATATGCAAATGAAGATGAGTTGATTAGATGTCGGATTTTAAAAGTAAAGGCATACCTTAGGATTTTGGGTGTGGCTGGCTCCTTCTTTCTCTCAGGATGACGTCTCTGGTGGTCTGTCTGGCTGAAATCTTCTTGATGCTGGCACCGTCTCGACATTTTAGGGAGACATAACAACACGCAACACAGATTGTAATATATATATATATATATATATATATATATATATATATATGAAAGAATCTTATCTAATTTTGTTTACAAGAATATTACAATATATTACAACAAAAACAATTTACAAATCATAACAATTAACTCTTTAAAAGCTGACTACCCTTTACTAGTGCTGAGAGAGAGGGTGCCCCCCCCGTTGTTTACAGAGAGACAGAAATATGCGTCTTCACGTCGCCATTGGCGGATGGAAAGAGAAGAGGATATAAAGGGAATCGTGAAATTGCATTCTGGTCGCTTATTTCGGTGTATACCTCCGCTTACGGCCAAATCACTTCCTGGTTAGGTAGTGGGGGGGGGGGACCACGATGGCCAGTGGTACTAGCAAATAGTGCCACACTAGCACTAAATAGCTGCAGTAAGAATAGACGGTGAGTTAAGTGGTTGAGCGAAGAACCAAAGAGAAGTAAGACAAGGAGGCGAAAATATCCTCCGCCATCTTGGATAGCTGTACTGGGATATCCGTGGGTGGACATCAACTACGTTATGCAGATAACACCGTTCTTCTGGCAACATCCATAGAAGATCTCCAGAAACTTCTAGAAATAGTAAAAACAATGAGTGAAAAGTTTGGTTTGAACTTGAATGCAAAGAAGACTTTTAGTATGGTGATATCTGGCAAAGAAGTCATGCCTACGTGTGATTTAACAATTAGAGCCGCGTCAGTTACTCAGGTGGTTAAATTCAGTTACCTTGGATCATGGATTACATCTACAGGATGATCGTGCTGTGATATAAGATCGCGTGTAGCTCAGAGTAAACAAACATTTATTAAGCTTACGCTCCAATGCCGTCACGCTCATGACTAGACAACGCATTCTTATGGTGTATGTTTGGTGTGTCTTGCTATATGGTTGCGAATACTGGACTATCTGCCCCAAAATGCAGAAATGCGTTGATAGCGCCAAAAATTTGGTTTGCGAGTTAAGGGTCGTTTTAAAGGTCACATTTCTAACGAGGAAATATGGATTAGATCTGGATGCAAAAAAAATGATTGCAGATAGAAACTCAAATGATTTTCTTAGGACATATTTACCGTCAAAGAGGCATAGAACATCTGATATTGACTGGTAGAATGTTGGGATCGAAAAAGCAAGGTGGACCAAAAAGCACTTTGATGGACAACTTGATCAATTGGACGGGATTATTGTCGAAATTTAAGTTGTTTTGGCT
The DNA here is from genome assembly GCF_053919585.1 of Euprymna scolopes. Classification (NCBI taxonomy): domain Eukaryota; kingdom Metazoa; phylum Mollusca; class Cephalopoda; order Sepiida; family Sepiolidae; genus Euprymna; species Euprymna scolopes. The sequence goes on from NC_136526.1 coordinate 15,941,964, forward strand.
ATGGATAGCCGCCCGCACTGGAGAGCCGTGGTCGCCGATGCTATTAAAGGGTAGGGTCGCTGATGAGGATATTAAAACGCGAAAATTAGGCATAAAGGCTTCAAATGGCAAAAAAAAAAAAAAAAACTTCTTTAATGAAGCAATATTTATATGCGAAAATGTCCATTCAGGAATTAGCAACCAATAAAAACCCTGAGAATATGCTTCCCCGTCTAAGCAAAATAGAACATCCCAGTCTGCTTATATACCTACTCTCTGTCTTCTACTGTTTATCTATTTAAGTCGAGCTCAACTTCCAGCCAGCAGAGTACTGGCTATGAAAATTTAGTCTTTAACTTAGTTCCATCAAACCGCTTCGATTTGAAATGACCTTTCTTTCATTTACGTTTACCGATTTGTTCCCAACAATTCAAAGCAGGATTAACGTAAAACTTCATTGCTCGTCTTTGCTTGCATCACTTAGATTACAACATTTAATTTCATTTAATTCTTTTCAACAACGTTCTTTTCTTTTCATCCTTGTATTGTAAAACATTTTCAGTTTTACTTTTCTTTCCAACTTTTTCAACGTTATTGAATTTACATACGCATTGAAAGTGATTTTTCTTACAAAGGATACACAATTTTCCGAACGTTAGACACTTATTTTTATTTGGTCCGTTTGTAATTACGAAATTTGCATTTTTAACCTTGTTTGTCTGTATTGAGTATATCGCAACGGTTTCTGCGTTATTTTCTTCCTTATTGGTCTTTTTTTTTTCTTCAGTCAACTCCAGTTGCTGTGTAAATCCAAAATACGCATTTTAAATCTATGAAAACGGTTATATCTGTTTACGTGGCTGATGTAATGGAATAACCTAACATCCCTTCATAGATCAAATGAACTATAGATATATTGACCCTCTCACGTGACTGAGGCAGAAGAAAAAAAGACAGGAAGAGAATAAGAAAAGATGTCGAGTAACTCTTATATCACGTGTATTCCCTTGTAAATTGTCTTTCACCCATAACCCCGTGTTTCTTGCTGTATTCTTATTTAAAGTAAGGATATAACAGTGGCAAAAATTCATCCGCTGTGTTCCAGGTGACTTCTTAAAGTCAAGATCTTTCTAAAGATAGTAAGAGTCGAATCGATCATGACTGATGGTACTGTTACATAATGCATATGAGAGCGTGGAAAAATATCAGCAGCAGCAAAGGATAGCTGGCTTGCGAAGAGATTAGCAGCAGCAGCTAGCCGAAAAATGCGCATATGCAAATTAGGAAGTGTGAGCGAGAAGAAAAAGGAAAAATAAAGAAAAAATACACCATGTGGTCAGGAGAAGCGAAGTGTACGTCAAAGAAAATGGACATGTAAAGTTGAGGATGGGAATGGGCCCGATGTGGCCGGCGTGTTGTCGGAGGGAAGAGAAACACGAGGCAGGCTAGATGAACATGTGGCAGTGAGAAACTTTTTAAGTGGTGTTGAGGTGGGAAAGTAACGGTAATAAAATATTGTGTTAAAAAAGAAAAAAATGCCGACCCGGATTTTTATTTTTTCATTTCCTTTGTTTTTAACGGCTATGTTACAATTCTTCCTCATTTAACTGACAATCTATATCTTTGTTTTGATTGGCTTTCGGGCCAACATCAAAGTGTAGCATTATTATGGTTTTTGTTTTTACACGTAAATAAAAAATGTTTTAAACAATTGGGTTCTAAGTAGGACGTTCCCCCAGTACAAAACGGCGAATGCGGTATTATTGTGAAAGAAGATACTAGCTAAGAGAAATTTTTGTTTAGTTCTGAAGTGACAAGAATGACCAACGACTCCCATCCCCCCCCTTTGAGTTGGCCTTGTGCCTAAGTTTTTTGTTCAGTTGAAACTTACTTTGTAATTTTAGCCTGAATAATTTAATATCTCAAAGTGTAGTACCTGTTTTGATGCGTCACTTAAGTTAATTGGTCAATGTTGGGGAAACCCTTCATACTGAGACAATTACTATTCATTTGGATACTGCCAGAGTGTCCCCTTTTTGGGGAGCTGGTTTTCCCCACTTTAAAAAACGATCTTGTGTCTAATTTGCTTTTGTGGGGAAGCAAATAAATACCATCTGTTCTGATACAGCACTTCAATGTTTTTGTTTTCGGTTTTTGGAGGAGAAATCCTTCACGACTGAAACAATTTTTTATTTTTGTTCCCTTTTCAACACATTAAAAAACGACCCTGGTGTCTAACTCTGTTCTCGTGGGGAGGCAAAGTAAATAGCAACTGACAATCTATCTCATTAACCTTTACCATCGAGTCTTTTAATCCCAAGCATTTTTTAAAAAAATATTCAATATTTGTGGACTGGTAGACCAAATGAAAACTTCCAATTAAAAGGTTGATTTTTAGGGTATTCGGGTTTGTTTCGAACGAATATCACATTAAAAATTGTCGCTGACAGGTAGTTCTCATGATATTAAGATCTACATACAAGATAGACCAAATGAAGACTTGCAATTAAAAAGGTATTCGGCAAAAGACATCTGAAGAAGGTCGGAGGTTACATCGAGCGAAACATTATGAGAATAATACTCAAGATGGGAACATTAATTTCATTATCGAAATAATACAAATGTATTGCTTCATTGAGTAATCTTTCCGATAAAATGTAAAAATCAAAATCAGTTCAAAATAGGAAACAAAAATAAAAGTTAAGCAAGCAAAAACTCCCGGAAAACACTGGATAGTAATATGCTAGCAACATCACACAAAAGAATGAGAGAACTAAAGGAAAAATAGAGCTAATCCGTTCTTTGACAGTTTCCTTATTTTGCATATTCACCCAAACAAGGCAGTGCCATTTTAATATAGGAGGCTATTATCTGGGACATAATTGCAGGGACACTATTTGGGGAGTTTAGCAGCAAGATGACTGGTCACATTACTCTTGAACTTTTGCTATCACTGCAATCGGGAAACAGGAATCCGGAAGTTCTAGGAAAGAAACTATTACTGTAGAAGGCTTTCCGGCATCTGGGGATCTCTACTATATAGGGGTGAGATTTTGCTGTTTGTCGGGGGTATTTAGAAGGGCGTGTAGTTCATCGGAGCATTTACTATTAAACTACTTGTAAAAGAGAGATGCAATATTTCATCGATGGGATGGAGGCTGAAGCCTAGCTGACAGTCTATGACCAATTAGGTTAACGACTCTCCTTTGAACCCTGTCCAGGAGTGAGAGACTAGTAGCAAATGCACCAGCCCAAATGTGACAACAATACTCCATGCATGGGAAAATGGTGGTCTTGTGGAGATACAAGATACTTTCAGGTACAAGTAACTTTCTAGCATGGTAGAGAGAGCCCACCTTCTTTGCAGCAGTGGCAGCAATGCCTTCGATGTATCTGTTCCAACTTATGTTCACTGTGAACGTTAAGCCGAGGAGTTTGAACAAATTACTTTCAGGTAATGTATCATTATTAAATAAAGTGTTCCATTTGAAATTCCGTGTAGATTCCCAAGTTCAGCAAGATGCACCGGAAGAAGGTCAGGGACTACAGCGGTCGAAATGTTATGAAAATAATATCTGAAATGAGAAGAGTAGTTCGAATAATCGAAATGATACAAATTATCAATCCTCATCTAAAAAATTCCAAATCATCATCGATAAATCTGCTGATGACAATTTCAAATCTAGTTATTGTTATCACGGTTTCTGACCCATATTGTTCGATATAAATAAAACGGTTGATGTATGTGTCTGTGTGTAAATATTTAACTGATAAACTGTTAAACTATTGTTAATATAACACTGCAATTAACAGGGAATAGTAAGCATACACCGATCATGGTTTGTAATGAGTAAAATCTTTGTTTGGATGAATAACACGTACAGACATATATCGGCAAGTTGACATGCAAATATTTTTTATTACTTTTACGCATGCCCGAATTTAATTCATTTCTTGAGGTCGTTTAACATTAAATCTTTCTTACCTATTTCTCGATGACTATATCGGTAGAGAACACAGCTGGAGTGCTAAATATTTATGTTCTGATTCTAGCTGATGGTACTCTAGTCATTTTCCAAAAAGATTTTGAAATCAATCCTATGTATTTGGTACAATATAATATTCAGTAGAGAATTGGCTTTGTAACAATAAATAGGAAATTTGCATAAATTAAAACATGTTTAAACGTATTTTATGACAGGGTACTCCCCCTGCCCCCCCCCCCGTGTAATAAAATTAATTTTCTGATTATCTATTAATTCATTTATTGGTGTAGTACATAATTGTTTAACCTTGGTGATCCGACATTGATGCAGTGTTTCGACATGACATAGCCATATGTTCTTAGAGAAAAACTAGACACAAACTGATGAATAGAAAAGAGAATGTCGAACTCTACTCAACAAGCTTATAAATTACCACACAGCATCAGGTACTACTGTCGGCCATTTTGAAAGATCTCCTTCCTGTGCAGGCCAAAAGTTTTGTACGATTCATTTAGCAGTTCAGAACAGGTTGCGTGCAACTGTGCATTATTCCGACGAGCTGAGATGACTTTACGCTGCCCTAATTGAATAATTCTCCTATTCTCTCTCGTCTTTTTCCCATCATCTGTTCTTCACTTGTGTCACGTGAGTTCTGTGGCCGGCCACTAGACTCCAAAACTTGACTGGCTTCAATTTCTGTTTGCTTATTCCTCGACCCCCAGGGTAAATGTTTCCGTGGAACTCTGAAACGATGGCCGAGACATGCAACCCTTTCCTGTCAGACAGATGCTGTTCATTTCCCATCTGGAAGTTAAACCCATTAATTACTAAAATTTTAATAGGATCATTACTGCTTCACCTTGTGATGTATACATATATATATATAAACTTAATTTTGTGTATATAACTAAACTTTATATATATAAAACTCAACTTATATAAGTTTTTTCTTATTCTGACATTGATATTAAAAACCTACTTTTTCCATTTAAAAACTATTAAAACGAACTTTTTAATATACTCAGTCATAGATATGCGAGCGACTACATGAAGGTTAATTAATTTGCATATTTCTTTTGAAAAACGAGCGTTCATTAATTATTCATTTTTATATTTTATTATTAAATAATTGTGTTGTGTAGTTATATCATAAAGGGGATTGTGTGTGATCGTCTAATCAGAGTTAACGTTTTGTGATCGTCTAGCTGTTCTTTCTATTAAATGATATGTTTATATGCCGTTGTGTGTGAATGTGTGTGTGGTACATGTCATGCATTTTCGGACATACCTTCTGCGTTGTGGATGTTGGTCCACCTGGAATCATGTTGTGTCTTGGAGGGAGACTGGTATTTGTTTTGGGGACGAAGATTCAATCACTCCAAGACAAGGAATTGGTTTTATAGTTTATTTCACTTTCCAGATGTCTCGCAGAAGGATGGAAAGTGAATCTCTGGCTTGCATGGTACACGTCAGCGTCCCCCCCCCAGTGAAGGGGAGGAGACGTCTTCTAAGCTCAAACCAAATCTCAATGCTTCAGCTAACTTGATCACGTGACTCACATGCAATCCGATCAGCTGATCCTGACTTCCGGTCAACGTGTCTCAATATAATTTACCACCTCCCTTTCTCTCTCTTTCTCTCTCGCTACATTCTCTAACAATTTCCCTATTACGCTGAATTCTATTCATGCATAATTTCTACATTATGCATAATGGCATAGAATTTAAGATGAAAACCTTCTGGAACATGGAAATATATATATATATATATATATATATATATATATATGATTGCTACTTCTTCACAGAAGTTTTCCATCTCTTCAGTTAAGTGTTGTGTGGGTGTGGGCACGTAGATGACTTTTTAATCCAGCTTTAGTCGTACATGAAAGTACACAGATGTGACATAAAACCTTTCCTTCTTGTAAAGGTGATCGCATGATAATATTGTGGATCCTCAAATGTCGTGTCTGGCCACTTTTAGATTTGCAGATTAGACAACAAATATGACAACTTAGCGTTGTCGGATGTGCAATAAACGCCTCCTCATAAGACTATCGTTCTTGTCTTTGATTGTGTGATTTAAGATTTACAAAATCAACTTTTGATAAAAAGGTATCTGCTACAAACAGTACACTTCGGTTTCTGTTGTAATTTCTCTGACATTATATTTTCATCCTGTTTTCTTAAAACCCGTTTTAAGACAGCAAGATCTACACACTGCTTATCAAAAATCTTAAAACTTTCTCTGATGGTTTTTTTTTTTTTCACGGTGATCGATCTTTTACTTGGGCGGCCCAGTTATGTACATCCATATCAAGTATTTTCAAGTTGTTTCTTAGAGAATCCTTAAACCTTTTTCTTGATTCATGTAGTCGTCTTTTACCCCTATCTAGCTCACCATAAAACCGTTGTTTAGGAAGTCTTTTGTCCTCCATCCCAACCAAGTGTCCAGTCCAGCAGATCTTTTGAATGATTTTCTTTTCTAGTACTATTTGATCGTTCAAGAACTACAGTGTCAGACATTGAAGTCCTCCAGTTAATATTAAGTGTTCTCGAATACAACTTTGATGAAACCTTTCCAATAACTTGAGATGCCTTTTATATGTTGTCCAAGTCTCTGATCATATAGAAATGTAGTGATAACGCATGCTTTATAAACACTTAGCTTTGTTTTTGATGTGATTCCCTGATCTGATCACACACGTTTCTCCAGTTTGTCAAAAACAGTTCTGGCTTTGGCTATTCTGTGATTTATCTCAGTATCAAGCGTACAGTCTTTACTCAGTGTACTATCCAGATATACAAAATTGTCCGTGAAATTAAACTTCTTACCATCAACCAAGATGTTTGGTTCAACATATGGCATTCTTATAGGAGAGGAATACATAACATGTTTTCTTGAGATTGATGGTAAGTCCAAAAGCTTTACAAGCCTCTGATAATTTGTCCATAATCGTCTGCGCATCTGTTTCTGAATGTGAAACAAGGTCTGCATCCTCTGCATATAAAAGTTCAAGAACAAAGTTCTGAAAGTTTTCAACTTTGCGTTGAGACGGCTAAGGTTAAAAAGTTTACCTGATGTGCAAAACCGAAACTTCAGACCAATATCGCAATTGTTAAAAGCATGCACCTGCATCACAGCATATGGAAAATAATGTAGGATCAAGTATGCCACCTTGTTTCATACCGTTTTCAACTGAAATTGGATCAGACAGAGATCCATTAAAGTTCATTCGGGCTTTTCTATTATGGTGTAACTGCTGAAGCAACTCCACAAAACTAGTAGGACAGCCTAGTTTCCTAAGAATCTTCCAGGGTGCATTGGGATTGATGGTATCCAAAGCTTTTGTCAAATCGACAAAAACTTGATACAAAAGCACTTGCTGCTTAATACATTTTGTCTACTAGCTGTCATACAGAAAATATTATGTCCATTGTGCTGCGGCCAGATCTAAAATCACCTTGATTCTCTGAGATAATAGAGGGACAAATCCATTTCAGCAAACAATTTAACATCTTTGCTAAAACCTTCCCTACTGTTTCAAGCAAATTAATGCCTCTATAATCAGATTTTGGCCCCTTTTCTTTATAAATTTGGATCAATATTGCATTAATCCAATCTTGAGGGAGAGCATTGCCATGCCAAACAGCAAGGATGAGTCCATGGACTGCTGTAATGTAATCCCCTATTGAGGAGCGTTAGAACTACGCTGAGGTAGCTTTGTATTCTCAGGTGACGCCAGATAACCCAAGGATTTAAGATAGAGAAGATAAATATACATATTTTATTTCATGTAAAAATAGATATTGTTTGAAAACCAGAGAAATTTATTTTTACGGCTAAAAGTTGACGACAGGAAATTTCACTTAGAACTTTGTCTGGCCTTAAATGAACCCAGTCCTTGAAAATGGTGAGAGAATTTCAGGTGTGGGAACGGTGCCCACCCAGGGACCTGGGGCTTAGGATTTCGCGGAGAAATCTTATTGGCTGGGGAGAATTTCCACCCCCATCCACTTACCTTACTATATATACAACTGCCGTGTGAAAATTAGTCAGAAGAGTTGAGTTGCAGAGAGTTTCAGATCAGAGTAGAGCAGAGACGTGACCCCTCCCCACCTCATCCATCCGTCAGTCACTGTCTGTAAAGAGAGTTGAGACTTTGAAAAGAACTTACAAAATCTGAATGAGAATTGTAAAAACATTTGTACATAATTTTATGAGAATTAAGCTTTTGTAGATAGACTACAATCGTTTGTCTTTCTTCCTTCCTGCCGCTTCGATATTCGCTTTCAACATGCCAGATTTTATGTAACAGCCTCAAAGGAGTCTAGACGACACGTGCTGAGAATCCAGAGAACCACCTCCTCGAAGGAGGCGTTACACTGCATTGATAGCGCTATCACCTCCAAATAGCAATAATTACAACAGGTATCACATCAAGTCCTGGTGCTTTTACCTTATTAAGCTTTGTTAATGTGCTTTTGGTCTCATCAATGCTGGGATCAGTCATCATCTCCTCAACGACCTACTTTTAAGGAAGACTATCAATAACTGTATCATTTACTTCAGACGGATTATCAAAATGATCCCGAAAATGTTCTGTCCATCGTTCTATGATCTCAACATTGTTGAAAAGGGCAGAGCCATCTTTGGATTTCACAATGTTGGAGGCTGTGGTCCAAAAGCTTGTCTGATTTTGTAATACATATCTTTTGAATTTTTGCGGTCATAACCTGTCTGGATATCTGCTGATAAATTGGCCCAGCACTTGTTCCTTATTTGGCGTGTCTCACACTGTACTTTTAATTTTGCTTCTTTATACACTTTTTCTGCAGTTGTTTTTAGTTGATCCATTAGAACACAAACATATCTCATGGGCCTTTTCAAAAAAAAAATTTCAAAAATTCTATCAACATGAGAAACGTGAGGTAGAGCTTGTTCAACGGTAAAAACCTGTGAAATAAAAACAGGAGATTTTTGTACTTAAAAACAAAACAAGATGAACATCATAATCAGAAATGTCATTAACTATTTCCAAACTTTTAATTAACTTTTCAATCTAGTCAGAAATGCTGTTAATTATTAGACAAAATTTAAATTAAATTTTGTCTAGTAATCCCATTAATAATAAGAAATATTCAATCATAACAAGTTAAGCAGGCATGGTCCTCCGTTACTGCACGGTGAATGAGGCATAAAAAAATGACTAAGTTCAGCATTTCCCCCCTCCCTCCATTTAGTCCCAAAAGTTCCCAGGGGACATCAAATCCTGGTGAAAATGAACAAACAGTGCAGTTTTAGGCCTTAACATTTGTAAATTTGAGTTCTGCAAAAAAAGAAATGACTGTCCATCATTTGCCCATCCTCTCGAAAGATTGGTGATTGTAGAATCATTTTCATCAAAAAAATCCATATGTTTGGTTTTCTTAAAGCCAAGAATTTAAGCTTGTTTGCTATATACGTGCGACTTGAATCATTCCCAAGTTCCGTCAAATGAGATATTGATAAATGAACCTCTAAGAGTTTCACACGCTTCCTTATTTTGTAACTTGATGACGTCAACGTGTTTAGGCACATTTACTCCATTGGCTCTGACCTTTTTTCCTTATACACAAGTTAAGTTTAGCATGAACAAAATTTTGATCAGTGTCACAGTCTGCACTTCACATGACTCTTACAATACACATATCCTGAATATCACGCTTGCGCATGATGACATAATCAAGAATATGTCCATGTTTTGATTCAAGGGTGTATCTAAGTTACCTTGTGAATAAGTTCTTGTTGGTAGGTGTTACATACTGCCAGATTATGTTCAGTGCACGACTGCAAAAAAAGAATCCCATTATCATTTGCCTTACCAAGGCCATATTTTCTTATCTGCTTTTGGTGTCCGTTTGATACAATTCCGTAGAACTTGATAAACCCCATTTTGACATCCTGCCTATTATCCAAAGTATGGGCATATACTCAGATAACTGACACGTAACGATCACAAGGCAAAGGTACTCTTAATATCAAGATGTGCAGGAGGACAGTGAAAAAGGACAGTCTGAAGTTCTCCCTCGAACAGTTCGGTTTGTATTCTAACTTATGGGAAAAACTAACCCAAGACAGATGTTCCTGGCATGCCGCAACTCACAAAGGGGCTACAACTGCTGAATTCACACACAATGAAGAGAGCAAAAGAAAACATGACATTAGAAAAGACAGAGCAGTCAACACCTTTGATACATCAAATTTGTTGCCAAGGCTGCTGGAAAAATGGTGAGATCATTCTACCGCTCCAGTAAATATCTCACTGCTGATGCGATTCTCAACCTGTATAAGAGCCAAGTACTCCAATGATGGAGTACTGTTGCCACATCTGGGAAGGAGCTGCTAGAAACAGCTTATCTTGCCTTGACAGAGTTCAAAATAGACTTCATAGCCTAGTGGAGTATGTCCTTTTCTCTTCCCTGCAACCTCTTTCCCACAGAAGAGATGTTAGAAGCCTGTCTCTGCTTTATCATTATTTTCATGGCACGTGTTCGGTTGAGCTCCAACTTATAGTCCCTGCTAACCTGACTTTCACGAAAAACACTTGTATAGCTTAAACCATTATTGATAATTTCCCCCACTCTTTATCTGTACCTAAACCTATTTCATGAACAAAACTCCTTTCTTGGAACTACACGCCTGTGGAACTCTACTCCGTTTTCCAACTAACTACAATTTGGTCGTCTTCAAGTCCAACGTGAACAAGTTCTTCATGTGCCGTCCCCTTAAGTCATTCAATTTACCAAATTTTCACTACTAACCATTACTACGACATTTTCCCATTGACTACTGTACACTCATTAGCCCTTATCCTCGAGTGGCCTTCGTGCCATGATAAGTCATGACTCCTTTGTAAAAAAAAAAGAAGCCCTCTTATACAGAGGTATTCCACAAACGATGGCCGAATATCATCATCATCTTCGTTTTGAGGGAATGTGTTTGACTCGGCATCAATCTTAGTTTCCTCCTTTTAAGACATTCACAACAAAAACTCTTCTTACTACCACAGCGAAAAATGATTTTTTTTTCTCTCCGTATACATAGCACTGGCTGTATTTCCATGGCCAGAGCTACTTCGCACCGGCTTTCCACCTGTGTAACACATCGCCACTGAACTGTTTCTCTACTGATTACAACTTGATCATCTTTAAATCCATTATCCAAAAGTGTTTCTCAAACGCGATCAAACATAGTTCATACCGTTGATCAATATTAGTACTCCTAGTGTCCCTAGCGAAGGTGCCTACTCCAGTTTTGTATCATTTGGATTCTTCAGATTACTGTTCTCGTCTTGAGTTTAGTTTAATTTGCACAATGTTTCGGTCGATGTAACCTCTGACCTTCTTTGGGTGTATGTTGTCAAACTCTGAAATCTTTCTGTTGAATTCAGGAATCTGTATGTCGAACTAGAGAATTCTGCATGGAATATTGGCTGGAATCCTTTATTTAATCCATGAGGGTAGCATGATCTCATCCCATCAGCCACGCCTAAGTAATTCGAAATTGTGTTCTAAGTTAGCCTGCATTGAGAATTGAATGTTTAATCTCCAGGAATGTAACTTTTTAAGCTGAATTTCACCAAATGCTATATCCACGGCTCCATGGGTCTGCAAGGTGATTCCCGGGACTAACTTCTTGTTTGTGTTTTCCAGAACTAAGAAATGTCATAAGAGAGAACGTTTGAATATAATTAGACTAACGGGGGTGGAGGCGACCTTGCCTGGGCATAAAATATGCTTAAATATGATATTTTAATTTGTCCAGATTTCGTATATATTACAATAACGTTGTGATTTCAAAAGTAAAAAAAAAATATTTAGGTGCCATCAGTTAAAATCGAAACTGAAACTGTAGCATTCAAAGCTGGTGACGTTACCACTATACCAACGTGACAGACATATAAACCGATTAAAAATTAAGTTGAATGTACAAAATGTATTGCAATTTTTTTCAATTTCGACCAATTTTTGACTCCTTAAAATATATTTTAACCAGCTAAAAACCCATAAAAGAACGGTCCGTAAAAAATGCAATTATTTGATGCCCCTAGCGCTGTTCTGCGACTTTTAGTTTCGGAGGAGATAGAATTTTAAAATATGGAGACAGACAGACTGACCAACAGACAGAAAGACACATAGCCGTTTATATATTAGATGTTCGATACCACCGCCCTTCCCCTCATCTCATTGCACACTGTTGGATGCATGCAATTGCTCTAACAGCTATACCTTTACTCTTTTTTTCTCTATTGTGATTATTTTTTTGGTGTTTGTTGATCCACCGACTTAGTCAAATTTGGACGTTAGAATTCACTCTCGTTCGTTCGTCTCCAAAGTTCTCAATATCTACTCATTACATACTTCTGAAATTTTGCATGAAATTAGAACTAGCTAAGAGATAAAAATTCTGGCTGCATAACAAGGAGGTCAAAAGGGGTCAACATAGCCCAAAATAGCACTTTCCGAAACATAGAATCTTTTCTGACCATTAGATTTCGCTGAAAATTACCCAAAAGCAAGACCACAGGGATATAAGTGGCAAAAAAAATGACATATATAGTTATTGGCTTTGAAGCACGCATTTGTCTTCTGCTAAAAGTGCTGATGAAGGCCGAAGCGAGGTTTATCATCACGTCTGGCGTAAACAGAGTTGAGGTTAAAAATATTCACCTTAAACAAATTGATGGCGGATGAGAATTTAACGCTGAGCAAGAATATAAATCACTTTCAGACTTCAAAGAGGAAGAAAAAAAAAATTTTTTTCTGCTTTTTCGGTTCCATTCTATTTGGGTTTTTTTTTTGGTTTTTTAATCTGTTTTCATTTTCTTTGTGCAAAAGATATTTATGGTTTTGGAAGTAAAAAAAAAAAAAAAAAAAGAAAATGAAGATTTTTAAATTAGTTTAATATTTTCAAATCTTTTCTAATCTGATTTTATTTATGAAAAGAGAAATTTTTTTTTCAATGCAAATCTTTTTCAAATTATTAAAAATCGAGAAATACAAGAATAGGATATTAACACGCGTCCATTTAATGTGCGCGTTTTGTGATGAAAATGAAACTTGAAACTGAAGCACCATAAGTTGAACCATAAAATATCATTGCAAATTAAAGCGTGAAAACGTGACATGCGGTTTGACATACTGCTACTTAAGACTTAAACAGAATGCCCAACAAACCAATAGAATCCTGTTTCAAATGCAAGCTTGACAGACTAACAGGCAGACTAAGAAAACGCATTTTTAAACTTAAGCATGACAAACTGCCAGGCAGAGTGGTACTAAATTCTATTTCAAATTCAAGCATAATAATTCACTTTTTAGCCCCCACCCCCGCCCGACAAAAGGAGGGTGGACGTGTAAATTCACCCTTGTCCGTTCGTCTGTCCACTTTTCTCAATAAGTATGCATCGGAATTTTTTAAAATTTTGCACAAACATTAAACATGATATGAGTAAAAAAAAAGTAACAGAACGGATTTCTGGTTGATCCCCCACACCCCCACTCCGGGGTGTCTTTCGGGTTAAAATGGTTGAAATTGACACTTTTATACTTATTTAAAAAAAAACAAAAAAAAGAAACATGATGCCTTGGATTTTCATAAAACTTTCTGAAAAGTTGTAACCAACTGATTTCTATATAATTCTGTTTGTTTATACTTTGTGATAAGTCTTGGTAGTGTCCTAGGGGCTCTTTTAGGGCTAATAAAAACGCTCCATTTTTGGGACTATTTTACCATATTTGTCCAAAATTTTTCTGTGTCTGTCCATTTATCAGTTTTGCATGGTGCTGAACTCAAATTTAAATATGTTAAGGCCCTCTGGACTTTTCTGGCTAAATGGGGGGGGGGGCGGGCAAATGATGGACTTAGTCATTTCTTTTTTTTGCATGGTGCAGAACTCAAATTTTTTTTTTTTTTCATTACATTTTCACCCCAAACAAGGCACATTGCCACTTTGGTGTAGGGGGCTACTATCAGGGGAAACATCTACTGGGGTACTATGTAGGGATTAGGGCAGCGAGATGTTGGTTCACGTTGCACTTGAACTTATGCATGTCAGTACAGTTGGGGAAGCAGTGACCTGGAATGGAATTCCATCTAGGGATCTCTACAGTGTGGGGGTGGGATTTTGCAGCTTGTCGGGTCTGTCGAGGGTGTTCACGTCGTGGGGGCACAAGTGCTTGCAGTTCTTCAGAGCATTCACCATTATAATACTTGTAGAACAGGCAGAGGGATGCAACGTTTCGACGATGGGACAGAGGCTGAAGCTTAGATGCCAGTTTAGGGCCTATCAGATTTGCGACTCTCTTTTGGACCCTGTCAAGGAGCGAGAGACTAGTAGCCGATACACCAGCCCAAATATGACAGCAATACTCCATACATTACATATATTAAGGCCTAAAACTACATTGTTTGTTCATTTTCACCAGGATTTGACGTTCCCTGGGGACGTTTGGAGCTAAATGGTGGGGGTGGGGCAAATGCTGAACTTAGTCAATTTTTTTATGCCTCATTCACTGTGCACTCACGGGGAAGCATGCATGCTTCACTTGTTCAGTTTCTTATTATTTTGTTCTAACTGGGATTATCAAACGTGAGACATTTATCCACTATCTCATAGATCTTTTTTGAAGATTGTAACCTTTAAGTGCAATTGTTTGTATGTCTCTGACACTTGGTTCATCGGGTATATTTGCCAGGTAGTTTTTGAACTTCTTTTTTCTTTTTTCATTACTGGAATGATGGAGATTTTTCTAAAGTACTAGTTTATTTTTATGTCGTACATTTTGTATTTCGTTATTAAAAAATTTTCCTATTTTGTTCAAGCTATGAATGAGACATCCCATCGAATGCCAAACATTGACCTGTTATCTCTCATACGTCCCAACCGAGAGATCTTTTTAAGATTCCAACCGTCTCTTGGAGTGTAATTGCTTGAATCTTTTTTGTGCTTGGTTCACTGGATATATTTTACAAGTGACATTCTTTTTCATGACTCTAGCTGCTCGTCGAGGACTGAACAACAAAATGCTTTTTGAAATTTCGTGAGCCAGAAAGTCAGACAGACTGATGAAATGCTATTGCAAATATGAATTTTTTTTTTTTATTCAAAAAATCTTTTTTTTTTTAATATCATGTAATATATTGAGGTAATTGCCAAGGCTGCGAAGGTGGGCTCCCTCTATCGGTCTAGAAGGTTACTCATACCTGAGAGTGTCCTGTGCCTCTACAAAGCCACAATTCGTCTGTGCATGGAGCATTGTTGTCTCATTTGGGCTGGTGCATCTGCCACTGGTCTCTCCCTCCTAGACAGAAAAACGAGTCGCTAACCTGACAGGGCTCGCACTATAAAACAAACCTTTGGCCCATCACTGAAATATGGCCTCTCTATGCCTGTTTTACAAGTATTTTAATGGAATGTGCTCTTATGAACTCAAAGCTCTTGTACTTCCATGGCGTACATACCCCTGACAAACCCGGCAAGTAGCTAAATCTCACACCTACTTTGTAGAGAGCCCTAGACGCCGAAAAGCCTTCTACCAAAATAGCTTCTTCTCTTAGTCTGCTAGACTTTAGAATTCCTTCCCAGGTCCCTGCTTCCTGTGCTGACATGCACCACACCCATACGCATATATATATATATATATATATATATATATATATATATATATATATATATATATATATAGCTTAATGTGTAAGAGGAAAAGAGAAAGTTCAATTCTACAAAAGGAGACATCCGCATAATGCCAAGCTCAACAATAATTATTGGAGCTTATACAATAGGACAACAAGAGTATGAAATGAAGACACAAAACTATATATTAGTAGATATAGAATGGATCATTTATTGAATAATGGAATACAGACAAAATTTGGGGGACAGAAGGGACTCTTTATGCCAGGGCATTACGAAGCCTAATGCTTCTCATTAGAAGAGTAGAGAAGGTGCTAGGTAGCATTGGGAAGATGTAGCGTCTAGCGTAAGGTTCATATATATATATATATATATATATATATATATATCGCAATCATGAAGGGGAAACTTTTATAATTCATGATTAAAAGCGTTTTAAAATAAAGAAAAAGGGACGAATAAGAGAAGAGAAAAAAAAGGTGGGGGGTCAATTGACCGGTTTCGGCCTTCACTTTCTCAAAGCTGTATCGAAGGATTTAAAAAAAGAGAATCGAAAATAAAATTACGTTGTGTCCTGTTATGTGTGGGGGGAAAAATGGGGAAAAGTGATTAAAGTAAAGCAACGTTATGCTATTTCTCGAAGATCCTAGAGACTAATCACACTCAAACCCAAGAGGCATTCCCTCTGTTTACAGAGAGAAAGCCTTCTCAACCGAATGTGAACAGTCTCCAACATCTTTAAATGGAATAATAAGTGAGCACAACTCAGGATTGAAAATGAGTTTGTGCTTAAGTTCGCTGCACATGTTTTTTTTATATATAAATTTCTAATATATATATATATATATATATATATATATATATATATATATATATATATATACCTATCATCCCTTTGTCATCAAAGACAAGATTGAAGCAATCAAGCAAGCATATATATATATATATATATATAAATTCACCTGCCATCCCCTTTTTAAAAGACTAACCTGGGTGCCCGGTGTTGCCCGGGTGTTTGGAGATGTGCGTTGGGCAAAAAAAAAAATAAAAGTGGAAGTAGGCAGGCACACATGATGCAAAGGCGGAAAAAAAATTTAAAGAAAATCTGGCGTCGTACCACTACTCCATGACGCAACTGGAAGTTCGGCACATTAAAGTTAGTCAATCGAACCGATACGATTACTTGCAAAAATGGCTTGCAAAAAATCGACCCCTCCTTGTAGAAAATTGTCCAGTTGATGGTGAAGAAATTAATGTTTTTGGCCAATTTTTCGATATTTGTCTTCAGAGACGTCGAGCTTCAAAATGAAATATAAGGAATTTGCAGCTTTTCTTCCAATTTTCAGATTTTATTTCCTTTTGGTGGATTGATTGTTGCTATTTCTTCTGATGAGTTAAGGGCAAAATAAATTCACTCATTGATATAATAATTATGTGATTGATTTTGTGCTACAAAACAGATACTGTCAAGAATTGTAAGTGTCAACTGAATTAAAGGAATAAATTGTAAGATGGTCAACATCATGAAATTCGGAATATAGACTTTTGTCATTCAATCATTATATTATATTATATATATATATATATATATATTTATATAAAGAGTCACTACTTATCAAGAACAAAAGGCCACTCAAGGATTAGGTTAATGAGTGTGCTAGGTGGACGGTGAGACAATACTGATGATTGATAATGAGGATTGAAATTATGAAGAATTTGATTATCTAAGAGGACGACTCAACAAGAATTTATTTATATTGGACTTGAGAACAATGACGTTGTAGTCAGGTGGGACACAACCCTACAATATTGTGTTCTGTAGACAGGTAATTCTAGAGAAAAAAAGAACTCTGTATTAGGAAGTTGTGTTTAGTTTTAGGTACGCAGGGAGAAGGAAAATGATTGACAGCGGTTATAGCTAGACGAGTTCATGTGTTGAACTTTTTACAGCAAGAAACCATTCAGTCGAGCTCAGTTGAGCACCTACGGAAATAATGGTAGTGCAGAGAAAGAGCAGCAATCTCTCTTCTATAGGAAAGTGGCTGTAGAGAAGAGAAGATAACATCAGCCACTAGATTTCGAAATTCGTTTTATACTTTATCAAGGCAGGAAAGGGTGCTCAGAGTGCCACCTCCCCAAATGTGGCAACAGTACTTCATCTTGGGACATATCTGATTCTTGTATATATAATAGTTGTATATACTCACTGTTGGCCGGTCAAAACAATATATCACATATGACGTCATTTGTTATGACGTCATATATGACGTAGATTGTGAGCAAACAAACAAATAGGAATACGAATTTGTTATCTATTATATAAAGGGCAAAATCGGTGTGAGCGTTTGTGTATGTGCACGAAAGGCTTTCTGCATCAGGGTTCTCGCATCGGTTAGATATGCGAGAAGTTTTCACATACTTCCCAGATCGTAATATCTCAGATTTGCAAACGAACATCGTTTTTATCTTTTTTTGATTGAGTTAAGCAAATTCCCACCATTCCGTAGTCTCGGCTGTTAGTTTGTCTTTTTTGTATAATTAAAGCGAAACTATCCGAACGTAAACACCTGGTCCTCGGGCCGGGTAATATCTGTTCTGTAATCGGTCCTTGGTCAGTGTAAAGGAAACCCTTCATATTGAGACAATTACTATTTCGATACTGCCAGAGTGCCCTCTTTGGGGGAGCTGGTTTTCCCCCACATTAAAAACGATCTTGTGTTTAATTTCCTTTCTTTCAAGGGTTAAAAGCAACACCCTGTAAGTCATCTTTTGTTTTTAATGGACTACGTTAAATTTGAATGTTTTAGACTTCCGGTCGCGTCATGGAATAGTGGCAAGACGTCAGATTTTCTTTCACTCTTTTTTCTGTCTTCGCGTCATGGGTTCAAGCCTGCCTGACTACTGTCACTTTTTTTTTTTTTTTTTTTTTTTCCTTCAACACACACTTCAAAATACCCAGGCAACGCCGGGCACCTAGTGATATATATATATATATATATATATGTATATCTATTATAATTTTTCTAGTATGATTGATCTTTAAATATTCTTCTTCATATCACAAATCCTCAATATGGCCTTCAAAGGTATCTAGTGGTGAGACCCCATTCAGGGGCTGTGGAAAATGTTAAGTTGCCTCTTAGTTACCATTGCTGTGAGCTCCACTTTAGCCTGGAGCAGTAATATCGATTAGGGTATCTGGTGCAGCTAGATTAGGCTTTCTAATTTATTGACTTCCTAACCAAAAAAGCACCAAACAAGGATGTTATTGTTTTTTTTTCTCTTTTTGCAAAACTCAATCATGTTCTTCAAAGTCAAGAACAAAAGCGACAATTTTCTTCTACAAAACAATTGAACTGAATAAATATTTGAAGATATAAAGAATTTTAAAAATAAAATCCTCTTTCCAAAATTACTGGATTCCGTGTTAAATAACCCCCTCCCCAATGTTGATATACTGTAAAACAAAATAACCAAACCAAACACAATAAATAAATATTTGAAGATATAAAGAACTTGAAGTATAAAAACTTTTTCCAATATTACTGGATTTGACATTAGATAACCCAAAAATGGTTGAAATGCCATAAAACCAAGGCAACTAACCAACCATATCACAGTTAATTTATAGATTGGGAATTATAGGGGTTAAGAGTTGTTTCCCTTTGGTTTTATCAAATCAACGTCGGTGGCTCACTGTTATTTCATCTTTATCTGCCGCCTGAAGCTCCCACCAGTCTCCAGCTTCCCCAGCAAGATTAAAGTTCACATCAAGAACCTAAAGTTCTGTCTAAGCCAACCCAGACTGACAAGGTTTTACAAAGAGGTTAATCCAACAAGAAATATATGACAAGGAAACCATTAAAAGTCAACGTATAATGCTCGAGTTATTGCTTAGCAGACATTTCGATAGATTTGATATGATTTATTTTATTACAATAGATTACTTGTAGGACTATTATTAAGATGCCAAGACAGACCTTCAAGATAATGGTTTTCATGTTTATGTTAAGGAAGATGTTCTCGCAGTAAACGTTATAAAAATATATAAGATTATGTTTATTGCAATGAACAGTTTCGCCAGTTGTTAAAGTTGGTGACTTCTCTTAGTGTACCATTACACACGTTTATACACGCGCTAACATGTCGACACCCGGTACCCAGCACGTTGTAGCAGAGTACGTCGCAAGAAACATAAAACAAATAATAACTTGACTACTTCTTTTTTGGTACTCATGCAGAGAGTGATCCGTGCTGAAATAATAACGTTATTATTTAAAAAGCCATTCTTAACATGGGGAGGGGAGGGTGTTTTGTACCTATTCTGTACTTTAAGCTTACAACTGAATAAATAAACATATTATAAAACTTTAAATACACGTGGAAATACGATTTAAAAAAATAGCACGGATCACTCTCTGCATTAGCACCTCTTTTTTTTATATAAAAACAGCATTTATTTTTGGGTACTTTTCCGAATGAAACGTGATCCTTCTCCTTCTTCTCCCTGACCTCTGACCGTCCTCCATGTCTCTAATGTGATCGTCCTCTCTCACGTGATCTGTCTCTCTGACCTCTTTAACGTCTTCGTCTGTCTGTGCACATATTTTTTTTTTTTAATCATCTTTTTCTTTTTCCCTACTGTGATATACTTCGCACACAGCTCGGCATTTGTATACGTGCGTTCACACTCTGTTACCCTGGTAATGCAACTCCTCCTCCTCCCACCAACAAAAAATAAAGGCTTTTTAGTGTCCTCAAGTAAAAAAGACGAGTGTTCTTTATAATTCATGAAAAGTATTCTAGCTATGAAAACTGCTTTCCTGTATTTTTGAGACAGCGATTGATAATTTGTATTATTTTATTTATTCAGACTACTCTTCTCATCTTCAGTGTTATGCGCACAACGTTTCCACCGATGTAACCTTCGATATTCTCCCTCAGTCTATCTTGTCGAACTCGGGAAATAATAAATAAGGCCACCTTTAAGAAAGTGCATCTAATATATTATTTCCACAGCCAAACAACACCACAGCTCACACACGCCATGAAGGCCAACAAACCGGAAGTCAAAAATACGAATTTCATCCTAATTTGGGACCACCAGTTGAACACATCCGAAACTGGATTCAAAAACACGGAATCTCTTGCATGCGAAGTGAATACTCTGCAAACTGAGCAACCATGCCACACGCAAGAAAGTCTGTTAACTAACACAGATTAGGGTGAAACTCGAGTCTTGGACTTCCGGTTGGTTAGCTGTATGGTTTGTGTGAGCTGTGGCATTGTTTGGGTGTGAAAATACTTATATCATATCACATCCTGAAAACATATATATATGTATATATATATACACACACACACGTATAATAAGTAGGTGGTCTGTACCTATAAGATGGCAAGATTGTACATCTAAAAAAGAATAGATTTAAGGCTACTAAAATTCATTCTAGAATTGTCTGTAAATACTCGTGACGTAACAGATAAAGTATGAAGTAATATTCAGTTGTGACACTTGAAGGTTCAATTCTAGTATTGGTGATACTATGAATACAATTTAGAATTACTTACTGCTTTTACCCAGTCACGACTGATGGAACGAGAGCATGCTACCCCCGAGGATTTAATAAAGAGTTCCTTAGGAATTTCATGCAGATTCCCGAGTTTGACAGAAAGATTTTAAAGTTTGACAAGATGCACCAGAAGATGGTTCGAGGTTAATCGGCTGAAACATTGTGGATAACATTCAAGATGAAAATAGTAGTTTAAATAATTAAAACAATACGAATGTCCATCTCCAGAGTGAAGCACAAATGGGTAACCATATACTTTCTAGATTTGTTAAAAGTTTCAATGTCTGAATACAGATTTGATACAATTAAAATGATATTACAGGGTGGAACGATGAATTTGTCGCCCTAAAGAAAACAACACTACAGCTTTATTTTAAAACTTTTATTGACAGAATCAATTCAGGTAACTTGATTATGTAATAGAGCTGACATCTATTCAATGTAGCCACCTTCGGTCTCAATCATCGCCTCGATAAGCATCTAGAACTGGGAGCATGCCTTTCCCACAGCACCTACTCGGTGGATGGTTGAAGGTCGTATTGGTGATGTTCTCGATGTATGACAAAATGAAGTAGTCCAGCGGGTTCAGATAGGGGGAGGAGTGGAGCATTGATAGAAAGGTATAAAGTCATAGCACTCCTTCTGACCAGGAGATCACTACACTCTTAAGCACATATTGGTACACTTTGGTGTTGACTTTCAAGCCGACTTAGAAGATGTGAGGTGGCATGATGTGAGCCTCACTTGAAACCACACCAAAGACCATAACCATGGCCAGAAACTTTGTTGAGCTGTACCCTCAAGCGTTGAACCGCCCAGATTTTTTACTTTTTATTTTATTTTTTTGCTCAACACGCACCTCCAAACACCCGGACAACGTTGAGCACCCAGGCTAATCTATAAATATAAAAGCGAAAATGTATGTATGTATGTATGTTCGTTTTTTGTGTATGTCTGTAAAAGGCTTTTTTTGCTGAACTTCTCGCTCGGCTCATTCCTTCTTAAAACTTTTTATATCACGTCTAAATCATAATATTTAAGAGTTACAAATTGGGGTTGCGTGTGTATTTAATTTGCCCGACTTTCACATGCTATTTTTTTCCAGATTTTTAGAGCGTCATGTGTATCTTTCGCTTTTCAGTATAAAAAAGCGAAACTGGATTCAAATCAGCAGTTCCCGGTGGTCTCCGGAAAGCGATGTAAACGTTTGGTCAATGCTGGCTTTTTTATCGTCATATCAAACAATTGCTTTCGTCTGGACACTCCCCTAATAAACGGGGAGCTGGTTTTCCCAAAGTTGGGTAAAAACAAACAAACCGAGTTATTGACCTCATTAAACACTATCCGAAGAAAATGCTAATTGCTTACTAGCTATTGTTCACGTCGTCAAAACGCTCGCAGAAAATGTCAACTCCACAATTTCCACTTGACCCCATTAAGTCATTAGGTGCAGGCACCTGTCAATTCTCTTCCTACTTAAATAAATTCAAACGTTTTTCATTAACTCTTTCTTGCTGGCCGATTGGTTAACGTGTCATGTTTTTTTCACATTTTATTTTCCAACTTCACCTTAGGGCTTCGGGTTCGATCATACCTACCTACCAAAACTTTTTTACCCTCCCCCCCCCGTGTTTCTCACCCGGGTAACGCCGGGTACCCCCGCTAGTACTTAAATAAAATTCAATGATAATCTAACCTTCAAAGTATATAAGCATTGACTGCAGACATTTATATTCATGCCTTGATAAAAAAAATAAGTGCACTCAAATTTCTCTTTACGTTTCAGGTAGCTACATGGTGAACCTTCTATTCGTTTTATTTATTTAACATTTTTATATGCATGCATTTACGTTCATAAGTATCCACCATTTTCTTCCTTTGCTAAAGCATAAATTTTATACCCAAAGTATCTTAAAGGTTGGTGTGGTTCTTGGCTATACTCAAAGACGTTATTCTCGTTCAATCATGGCCTCTATCAATGCCAGGGACCATTCCACGAATCTGCCCGTTCAATATCTACCGAATATATGGTACTTGTGCAAATTTTTAACCGGACGTGTCTAAACGTCTGCTCGGTTTTGTTCGGAAGATGACGTCACCTGCCGAACTATGCTGATCGTTGATGATGCTCCAATCTTAACGAAATAGAAAAATGGAAATGGTAAAAAGTAAAAATGAAGCGTTTTAATATTCAGTTGATGTTTCATGATCAACATTTTTGGCGCTTCTACAGAATTGGGACGAGATTTTGTAGTCGATAAATGGAGTTTTCAGATATTAAAAAAAAACAATGGTTTCAACTGATTTTTTTTGTCAATTCTATTTTTTTTTTTTTTTTTTACATAGGCGTCACCACTTATCAAGGCCGATCGGCCACTCAAGGATAAGGGTTAAAGAGTGTAGAGTAGTCAAAAGGACAATATAGTAATCAATAGTAATGGAAGTTCGGTAAATTTGTTAACTTAAGTGGAACGGCTCATCAGAAATTTGTTCACGTTGGACTTGAAGACAACCATATTATAGACAGCTGGAAAGCAGGAAAACGGAAGACAATTCCACAGGCGTGCAGTTCTAAGAAAGAAGCTTTGATCATGGAATCTATGTTTAGGTCTAGGCACAGATAAAGAGTGGGGAAAATTATTGATAATGTTTTCAGCTAGTCTAGTGTTTCTTGTGAAAGTTTGGCGAGGGGGGACCATAGATTGAAGCTCAGTCGAACACTTTCCATGAAAATAACGATAAAGCAGAGACAAACTCGCAACATCTCTTCTGTGAGATAGAGGTTGCAGCGAAGAGACAATCGTAGTTTCCAATTTATGCAGTAGAAATTATCTGAACATTACTGACTTATTTAAAAAAAAAACAAAAAAACTTTAATCGTGTTAACAGGTGAAAAATTTCCGCCATCTTGTTTAAATCAAAACAGAAAATTACCTCCCTTTTTAACTCTTCTGTGTCTTAGGATCGTTTTCATCAAATTCTGTTTTATTTTCTTAAATAAATAATTTTCTATCTTATCGATTTTTGTAATTTTTGGATACAATCATCTTAAACATACGAGGAATACATAGATACAATTGTTTTCATGTGAAATTCAGTTTTACGATTTCCGAAAGTTCGTTTCTACAGTGTAGAAGCACCACATTTTCTATGCAGGGGAGGGGGTACTGTAATAATCTTTTTTTTTGCATTTTTTGTTTTAATTTTTTATATATTTTTTTTTTTCAAAACACGTATCTTTATTTTCAAGTTTTTTTTTTTTTTCAAAATTTTTCTTTACAAAAAAAAACTTGTAAGAAGAGGTTTTAAAAAAGGTTCAACTATTATTTTTTCAAAATTTTTATTTTATTTTATTATTTTTGTCAAAGATAATTTTAAAAAGTTTGAACACCTCTAGCCACATCTGTCCCTTATGGAGCCTCTCTTTACAATAATGCATCTAACCCTTATCCTCGAGTGGGTTCCGAGCCTTGATAAGTGGTGACTTGCATGTAAAAAAAAAAAAAAAAAAAAAAAAACGCCACATGTAATGCAATTCTTTTTTGGGATCCAATTGATGTCTTATCTTGACACAAAAACTACTTCAGGCGTTTGCAGTTATGTGGGTGTCTAACACTAGCGTGGAGTGGGGGGTGGGTGAGGGCTTTGCTCCGTCGTAAAATACCCTTAAATATGATATTTTAATTTGTTCAGATTTCATATATATTATTATAGAGTCGTAATTTCAAGGGTAAAAAAAAAATGTATTTGGGTGCCATAAGTTAAAATCGAAACTGAAAGCAAAACTAGCATTCAAAGCTGGTGACGTTACCACTGTACTAACGTTACATGCATATGAACTGATTAAAAATAAACTAAGATGAATGTAAAAAATGTATAACGATTTTTTCAATGTTGATCCTTTTTTGACCACTTAAAACTATTTTAACCGGCTAAAGACCCATAAATGAATGGTCCATAAACAATCGAATCATTTGACGCCCCTGGCGCCACTCTGTGGTTTTTAGTTTTGGAAGAGATAGTTTGAACATATGGAGAGACAGACAGACTTTTATCTATTAGATTAATAAATTCATAATGCTATTAGTGTCTATGCTTTCTATGTAACATCTAGTTTCTCTCTCTTTTTTTTCTCTCTCTTCCAATATTTATCCAAAAGTCGTCTGCTCGGCGTCTTACGTCAGATTACAAGCAAACATGAACAGTAGCCATCATGTTCTCATTTTTCTGTTTTTTTTTCTGAACTAATTAAATTATAGACTAAGTGATCTACACACTTCCTTTTTCCCCGTTTTTTTTTATTATGGCGTCACCATTTATCTAGGCCCAGAGGCCACTCGAGAATAAGGGTTAATTAGTAAACACCATGATGATCTGTAATGATGGAAATTGGGTAGAAATTAATTATTTACGAGGAAGAATAAACAAGAAGTTGTTTATGTTGAATTTGGAAATGACCATTTTAGGGTCAGCTGGAAAGCAGCCCTGCGGTATTGTTTTCCACACATGGGCAGCTTAAGAAAAGAAATTTTGCTGATGGAATTTTCATTAGTTTTATGCACATATAGAGAGTAATAGAAAAGAGGCTTGCCTTTTTTCTGTTGTTCTTGGCCTTCGGGCTAGGATCAAAATGCAGTATCTGTTCTGCAGATACTGCAAGCAAAGGCCATATGTGGGGGCAACCCCACATATAAGACCTTGGTCAATGTAGGGGCAACCCTCCATACTAATAGTCACTATCCAGCTCCCCTACTTCCCGGGGGGGTTGGTCCCCATTTCCCCTTCACTCCTGACATTAAAAATTGGCCTTGTGCCTAATTTGCTCGGTGGGGGAGCAAATAAATACCCCATCTGTTCTGCAGATGCTGCACTTTAGGTAATTTGTCCCAGTCAATGGAGGGGAAACCCTCTATACTGGGATAATTACTATTTTCGGACCCAACCAGAGTGTCCCTTTTCCCTTTTTTTTGGGGGGGGGGCTGGTTTAACACCACTTTAAAAATGACCTCTTGTCACATTTTCCTTTCGTGGGAAAGCAAATAAATACTAATAGAAATTGTCGACAGTGTTCCTAATGAATATACTAACCAAAATATACGACCGTATTTATGCTAGTACACACACACACACACACACACACACATATATATATATATATATACATATATATATATATATATAGATGTTTGTTTTTTTTTGTTTTGGTTTTAGCGATATGGTTTGAATGAATTCAATTATTTACGAAAGTGCATTTGTACCTAAATGCGAGTTGGGAATAATTTTCCCTTTTTAACTAATTTGGTACCCCCACATGGGGAGCGGTATATATAACTATTTTTTTAATTTTTTTTTTTTTTTATGCAACGTTGAGCCTGGTTAGTACCAAATGGGATTACCATTCGGGAATTCTAGGCGCTGTTCCGTTTTTCTCAGCATTTGTTTCTAGTCGTCCTGTACATACGTTTCACTTGCCACTGGTATTTAACAATGTCGACACAGGAGAGGTGTAGTTGGAGATTGTACACATCCTGCCACAAATATTTCACATGCAGACACCCCTATGTGAGTATCTATAGTGAGCCAAAGACTGAAGAAGCCTCTGTGTGTGTATATATACATATATATATATATATATATATATATATATTTAAAGCCCCCCTCCCTCTTAGAGCCCTGTCATAAATAATCTCACCCTCTACTTAATTGGCTGAAAAATACGAAGCTCACGGTTTGTTTGTTTATGGCGGTTTGAGCACTGTATGGTGGACAGATGTTTGTTTAAATAGACATTCAGACAGGTTATTTGTGGGCATCGCTTCCGTGGTCTGATGAGTTGCTGAGTTGTGATACAACGAAACAGGACTGTATGTCGACATATATATATATATATATATATATATATACACAGTCCTGTTTCGATGTATCAGTATCGCTAAACTAGCACCTCTTCCAAGCCAAGGATTGAACCTAGGACCGTCGTGTTGACAGTCGGCAGTTCTCCCACTCGACCATGAAGGCGACGCCCGTAAATAACTCGTCGGAATGTCTATTTAAATGGACACCCGTCACCACTTTTATAGTGCTCAAATCGCCTGTTTGTAAACAAACAACGAGCTTCGCATTTTTCAATTAAGTAGAGGGTGAAATTATTTACCACAGTGCTCTACCCAAAGAGGGGGGCTTAAAATATATTTGTAGTCATCGACATACAGTCCTGTTTCGTTGTATCACAACTCATCAGTGCCGCTAGACTAGCATCTCTCCCTAGGACCGTCGTGTTGACAGTCGGCAGTTCTCCCACTCGACCATGAAGGCGACGCCCGTAAATAACTCGTCGGAATGTCTATTTAAATGGACACCCGCCAACATTTTTCAGCCATATGTATAATGTGTGTGTGTTTGTGTGTGATGGGACGATTCTAATATTTTCCCGATTCTGAAACAATTACCGATTCCGTACTAAATTCCCAATTCCGATAAAATTTCCGATTCTTTATAAATTTCTAAATATTTAACTATATAGTTGTATTTTTTTCTCTGACTACCCTAAAAACGCACGTTAAATGTGCAAATATTTTCCTAAACATAGAGATATACTTGTAGGTAACGATCTATCGATTTTAGCTTCACTGGTGATTTAAAATCAATATTTTTTTTATTTAGCTTTAAACAAAATCAAAAAAAAAAAAAACAATTTAAAGAATCGTTTTGGCATCGAAAATTGGTACAAATTTTTCTGATTCCGATACCAATTCCGACACGCTCAAATATTCCGATTTTTCTGATTTCCGATTCTGATTAATCGTCCCAACACCGATATACCGATATATATATATCCAGCCTTTCCTTTGGTTTATTATATATCAATGGCGGTTTTGTTCCAGTTTACTCTTCTGCCATTGCTGTCTCTTATATACGTTTTTATCAAGCACCTTTTTTTTAGAAGAGTAAAATACGCCAAAGATCTTTTAAAACAGCATTTTCTCCGGCCTTTGGCTCTTCGCAAAGTGGCGTCATTCACTATCCTCTCTACAATTACCCGGCTCTTTGTTTTCGTAAAGATGTCGGTCTTCTCTCAATTGCACCGACAAAGCCTTCTCCTTTGCTTATCATCACCATAGTTGTTGTCGTCGTTCCATGTCATCATCCTATCTTGCTTAGAAGTTTATTTCCTGACACTTTAACGCCTTTCCACCTTGCACCACTCTGCTAAAAAAAAAAAGAAAAAAAGGGGGGGGGGGGCAAAAATATAATAAAAAAAAAAAGAATTAACCCAGGGGAAAGAGAAAGAGAGAGAGAGAGAGAGAGAGAGAGAGAGAGAGAGAGAGAGAAGCTAATAACAGAAAATGGTAAAAGCCGTGCTCAGACAACTGACAATTATAGTGAATGGGCAAAAATCACTTTGCCTATAACCGCGGCGTTGATAATGATACGACGCACACACTGGTCATCTCTGTTTAAACAGCTAGCTTGCATCTGTGCGTGTATTTTCGTGTCTACTTTCAATGTGATGTGATTTGGTGGAAATGGCTTATTTTAACTTTACTCTCATCGATTCCCGGAAATGTTCGTACACTTACTGCATATATCTAACATACAAAGTATTTTTGTCAGATTCTTAAAATTTAGACCCAAACAGCATCGCATCTGAAACATCGATGTTTGATTCAGTCTCGCCATTGTACCATTTTTTAATTTTTTTTCTTACATTCTACACCATTCGCCTTGTAATTCTTTTCGGTATCTTTTATAGAACGACTTTGTGAAACTTATCTATATGTTAATACGATAGCGTGTTTGTTATTTTCTGTGTCACGCTTATAACCGGGTCATTTAATTGTTATGTACTTCCATCTCTTGTCATAAATAATTTTACCAAAAATTCTTCATAAGTGTTGGTTTCGGTTTCGATTGTAACTGATGGCACTCAAGTCATTTATTTTTGTTTATAAATAATTTTGCTAAGAATTCTTCATAATTTTGATTTCGGTTTTAATTACAGCTGATGGCATTTAAGTCATCTATTTTTTTTTAATAAATTTTACCAAGAATTCCACATAAGTTTTGGTTTCGGTCTCGATTATAGCCGAATGAAGTAAAGTTATATATATTCATAAGTTTGGTTTTCAGTTTCGATTCAAGCTGATGAACTGAAGTAATATAGATATATTTTTTTATTTTTGAAATCGCAACTCATATATTATAATATATAAAACGGTAGAACATTAACTCTATAATAATATATACGAAATCTACAGAATTAAAATATCATATTAAAGCATACTTTACGACCGGGCTTTGCTGGGCGTTCATGTTAGCTTAGAGAAATACTTTTGCAGTTTTAACAAAAGAGCTACAATAATATCAGAGCGTCTCCATTTACACTGAACATCCACAGAATGCCAACATCAGTATATTACATATGAATGAGTCCCCTGTGGAATTTCCACACGTCCCGCTAGTTGTAAGAATTATTCACGAATAAATATATACATACATCATCATTCATGTTCTCATGAAAATGAGAAAATATAGAAGTTAGAATAAATGATATTGTACAGAGATATAATTCCTGAATGGGTCGGGTTTGGTATTGATTTAGATGCAAAAAAATAGTTCTGTTGCAGACAGTAAAACCAGATTAAAATTTCTGTTGCAGACACTGAGAAACAACCATGATGCATTGTTTCTGCTGCCGTTTAGTTCTTATATGAATTATTTTACCGTTTTATTAGAATAATTTAACTTATAAAATTATCTTGACGGATTTTAGAATTTATACCCTAATAGCATTGTTTCTGAAATATCGATATCTAATCAAAATGTCATTGGCTTCAGTTTGTTTGAAAGAAAAGTTCCGATTAGAAAAATAATAGCGACAATCTAAAATAAGAATAAAAACAGCAAGGTAAATATTTAAAGTTTAAAAATATTTTTGAGTCATTATTGACAATTTTTTCTATTTTTCTTTATTTCTTATATATATAAATTTTTCATCTCCATTTTTTATAGATATACATTTTCAATTTCAATTTCTTAATATATGAATTTTTTATCCCAATTTCTCCTTTATTTAAATGTATCTCAATTTCTTTATTTAAATTTATCTCAATTTCTTTATTTAAATTTATCTCAATTTCTTTATTTAAATTTATCTCAATTTCTTTATTTAAATTTATCTCAATTTCTTTATTTAAATTTATCTCAATTTCTTTATTTAAATTTATCTCAATTTCTTTATTTAAATTTATCTCAATTTCTTTATTTAAATTTATCTCAATTTCGTTATTTAAATTTATCTCAATTTCTGTATTTAAATTTTTTATCTCAATTTCTTTCTTTATATTTTTTATCTCAATTTCTTTATATTTTTTATCTCAATTTCTTTATATTTTTTCTTTCTCAATTTCTTTATATTTTTTTATCTCAATTTCTTTATAGTTTTTCTTTCTCAATTTCTTTATATTTTTTCTTTCTCAATTTCTTTATATTTTTTTATCTCAATTTCTTTATATTTTTTTATCTCAATTTCTTTATATTTTTTTATCTCAATTTCTTTATATTTTTTTTATCTTAATTTCTTTATATTTTTTTTAATCTCAATTTCTTTATATTTTTTTATCTCAATTTCTTTATATTTTTTTTATCTTAATTTCTTTATATTTTTTCTTTCTCAATTTCTTTATATTTTTTTATCTCAATTTCTTTATATTTTTTTTATCTCAATTTCTTTATATTTTTTCTTTCTCAATTTCTTTATATTTTTTTTATCTCAATTTCTTTATATTTTTTTATCTCAATTTCTTTATATTTTTTTATCTTAATTTCTTTATATTTTTTTAATCTCAATTTCTTTATATTTTTTATCTCAATTTCTTTATATTTTTTTATCTCAATTTCTTTATATTTTTTTTATCTTAATTTCTTTATATATTTTTAATCTCAATTTCTTTATATTTTTTATCTCAATTTCTTTATATTTTTTTATCTCAATTTCTTTATATTTTTTTATCTTAATTTCTTTATATTTTTTTATCTCAATTTCTTTATATTTTTTTATCTCAATTTCTTTATATTTTTTTTATCTCAATTTCTTTATATTTTTTTTATCTCAATTTCTTTATATTTTTTTATCTCAATTTCTTTATATTTTTTTTAATCTCAATTTCTTTATATTTTTTATCTCAATTTCTTTATATTTTTTTTATCTCAATTTCTTTATATTTTTTTTATCTTAATTTCTTTATATTTTTTTAATCTCAATTTCTTTATATTTTTTTTATCTCAATTTCTTTATATTTTTTTATCTCAATTTCTTTATATTTTTTTTATCTCAATT
Source organism: Euprymna scolopes (assembly GCF_053919585.1). Taxonomy (NCBI): domain Eukaryota; kingdom Metazoa; phylum Mollusca; class Cephalopoda; order Sepiida; family Sepiolidae; genus Euprymna; species Euprymna scolopes. Next base: position 15,973,518 of record NC_136526.1, read on the forward strand.
TCTTTATATTTTTTTATCTTAATTTCTTTATATTTGTTTTAATCTCAATTTCTTTATATTTTTTTATCTCAATTTCTTTATATTTTTTTTATCTCAATTTCTTTATATTTTTTTATCTCAATTTCTTTATATTTTTTTTATCTCAATTTCTTTATATTTTTTCTTTCTCAATTTCTTTATATTTTTTTTATCTCAATTTCTTTATATTTTTTTATCTCAATTTCTTTATATTTTTTTTATCTCAATTTCTTTATATTTTTTTTATCTTAATTTCTTTATATTTGTTTAATCTCAATTTCTTTATATTTTTTTAATCTCAATTTCTTTATATTTTTTATCTCAATTTCTTTATATTTTTTCTTTCTCAATTTTTTTATATTTTTTCTTTCTCAATTTCTTTATATTTTTTTTATCTCAATTTCTTTATATTTTTTTATCTCAATTTCTTTATATTTTTTTAATCTTAATTTCTTTATATTTTTTTAATCTCAATTTCTTTATATTTTTTTATCTCAATTTCTTTATATTTTTTTAATCTCAATTTCTTTATATTTTTTTTATCTCAATTTCTTTATATTTTTTTATCTCAATTTCTTTATATTTTTTCTTTCTCAATTTCTTTATATTTTTTTTATCTTAATTTCTTTATATTTTTTTTAATCTCAATTTCTTTATATTCTTTTTATCTCAATTTCTTTATATTTTTTTTATCTCAATTTCTTTATATTTTTTTATCTCAATTTCTTTATATTTTTTTTATCTTAATTTCTTTATATTTTTTTAATCTCAATTTCTTTATATTTTTTTATCTCAATTTCTTTATATTTTTTTATCTCAATTTCTTTATATTTTTTTTATCTTAATTTCTTTATATTTTTTTAATCTCAATTTCTTTATATTTTTTTTATCTCAATTTCTTTATATTTTTTTATCTCAATTTCTTTATATTTTTTTTATCTTAATTTCTTTATATTTTTTTATCTCAATTTCTTTATATTTTTTTATCTCAATTTCTTTATATTTTTTTTATCTTAATTTCTTTATATTTTTTTTATCTCAATTTCTTTATATTTTTTTATCTCAATTTCTTTATATTTTTTTTAATCTCAATTTCTTTATATTTTTTTAATCTCAATTTCTTTATATTTTTTTTATCTCAATTTCTTTATATTTTTTTATCTTAATTTCTTTATATTTTTTTAATCTCAATTTCTTTATATTTTTTTTATCTCAATTTCTTTATATTTTTTTATCTCAATTTCTTTATATTTTTTTTATCTCAATTTCTTTATATTTTTTTTATCTTAATTTCTTTATATTTTTTTTAATCTCAATTTCTTTATATTTTTTTATCTCAATTTCTTTATATTTTTTTTATCTCAATTTCTTTATATTTTTTTTCCCAATTTCTTTATATTTTTTTTATCTCAATTTCTTTATATTTTTTCTTTCTCAATTTCTTTATATTTTTTTTATCTCAATTTCTTTATATTTTTTTATCTCAATTTCTTTATATTTTTTTTATCTTAATTTCTTTATATTTTTTTAATCTCAATTTCTTTATATTTTTTTAATCTCAATTTCTTTATATTTTTTATCTCAATTTCTTTATATTTTTTATCTCAATTTCTTTATATTTTTTCTTTCTCAATTTCTTTATATTTTTTTATCTCAATTTCTTTATATTTTTTTATCTCAATTTCTTTATATTTTTTTAATCTCAATTTCTTTATATTTTTTTAATCTCAATTTCTTTATATTTTTTTAATCTCAATTTCTTTATATTTTTTCTTTCTCAATTTCTTTATATTTTTTTAATCTCAATTTCTTTATATTTTTTTTATCTCAATTTCTTTATATTTTTTTATCTCAATTTCTTTATATTTTTTCTTTCTCAATTTCTTTATATTTTTTTATCTCAATTTCTTTATATTTTTTCTTTCTCAATTTCTTTATATTTTTTCTTTCTCAATTTCTTTATATTTTTTTTATCTCAATGTCTTTATATTTTTTTTATCTTAATTTCTTTATATTTTTATCTCAATTTCTTTATATTTTTTCTTTCTCAATTTCTTTATATTTTTTTATCTCAATTTCTTTATATTTTTTTATCTCAATTTCTTTATATTTTTTTTATCTTAATTTCTTTATATTTTTTCTTTCTCAATTTCTTTATATTTTTTTATCTCAATTTCTTTATATTTTTTTTTTCTCAATTTCTTTATATTTTTTTTATCTCAATTTCTTTATATTTTTTTTTCTCAATTTCTTTATATTTTTTTTATCTCAATTTCTTTATATTTTTTCTTTCTCAATTTCTTTATATTTTTTTATCTCAATTTCTTTATATTTTTTTAATCTCAATTTCTTTATATTTTTTTAATCTCAATTTCTTTATATTTTTTATCTCAATTTCTTTATATTTTTTCTTTCTCAATTTTTTTATATTTTTTCTTTCTCAATTTCTTTATATTTTTTTTATCTCAATTTCTTTATATTTTTTTATCTCAATTTCTTTATATTTTTTTAATCTCAATTTCTTTATATTTTTTCTTTCTCAATTTCTTTATATTTTTTTATCTCAATTTCTTTATATTTTTTTAATCTCAATTTCTTTATATTTTTTTTATCTCAATTTCTTTATATTTTTTCTTTCTCAATTTCTTTATATTTTTTTAATCTCAATTTCTTTATATTTATTTATCTCAATTTCTTTATATTTTTTCTTTCTCAATTTCTTTATATTTTTTTATCTCAATTTCTTTATATTTTTTTTATCTCAATTTCTTTATATTTTTTCTTTCTCAATTTCTTTATATTTTTTTATCTTAATTTCTTTATATTTTTTTTATCTCAATTTCTTTATATTTTTTTTATCTCAATTTCTTTATATTTTTTTTATCTCAATTTCTTTATATTTTTTTTATCTCAATTTCTTTATATTTTTTCTTTCTCAATTTCTTTATATTTTTTCTTTCTCAATTTCTTTATATTTTTTTATCTCAATTTCTTTATATTTTTTCTTTCTCAATTTCTTTATATTTTTTTTATCTCAATTTCTTTATATTTTTTCTTTCTCAATTTATTTATATTTTTTTATCTCAATTTATTTATATTTTTTTATCTCAATTTCTTTATATTTTTTCTTTCTCAATTTCTTTATATTTTTTCTTTCTCAATTTCTTTATATTTTTTCTTTCTCAATTTCTTTATATTTTTTTATCTCAATTTCTTTATATTTTTTTATCTCAATTTCTTTATATTTTTTTTATCTCAATTTCTTTATATTTTTTCTTTCTCAATTTCTTTATATTTTTTTATCTCAATTTCTTTATATTTTTTTAATCTCAATTTCTTTATAATTTTTTTTATCTCAATTTCTTTATATTCTTTTTATCTCAATTTCTTTATATTTTTTTTATCTCAATTTCTTTATATTTTTTTTATCTCAATTTCTTTATATTTTTTTTATCTCAATTTCTTTATATTTTTTTAATCTCAATTTCTTTATATTTTTTTTTATCTCAATTTCTTTATATTTTATTTATCTCAATTTCTTTAAATTTTTTTTATCTCAATTTCTTTATATTTTTTTTATCTCAATTTCTTTATATTTTTTTATCTCAATTTCGTTCTTTAAATTTTTCATCTCAATTTCTTTATTTAAATTTTTTTCTTAATTTTCTTATTTATATAGATTTCCCATTTCAATTGTTTATTTATATAAATTATTTTTCTCAATTTTTTGGGGGGCAATTTCGTGTGTAAATTCAAACAGATTACAATTTGTATGCAAGTTATTTAAATTATTATTTTCAACGTGGTGTTATTTTCACAATGATTTTAGCCGAAAAGAAGTCTTAAGTAATTTACACTTGTACACAATTTATCGCCCGCACTGAAAATGAAACCATCCATTTTCAGCAAACTATCACTTACAGCTGAGTTTTACTTACTGCTTAAGCCATTATGCCACGGGTCTTGCAGATAATTAAGGTATGAATTTTGGCTGCTAGAGAGTATACTATTCCCATAAATTAAATAAATTCTGTTTGAAATTTAAGGCAGATAATCGAGTTTGACAGAAAAATTCCTGAGTTTAACAAGATACACCTGAAGAATATATATTATTTTAATTGGATTTGATTATTGAGATGATTATTATTTATTTATTTATTTATTGGGGACTATTATCCTCATCTTTTTAGTTGTTGTTTCGTGACGTTTCGGCCAACTGTTCCTCTGGCCTTCATCAGGTGATAACCTCGACGGGATAGGAACTCCGAATCTCCTAACTGCATTCTCAGCAATTACTGCCATCCATAGTTGTTGCCGTCTCACTACGTTTTGGCCAAGTAAGTCTCTGGTCGGCTTTGGGATGGATGGAAACTGCTATCTTCAGACAATTCTCACCTAGAACCATACAGATCCAACGTCTCTATCCATGAAGGGCGATCAAGGTGGGATTGTTGAGTCTTATAAATCCACGTTTATTTATTATCTTATCTTCCATGGTCGGGTCAGTACCAATTGGTATATATTATTTAATTGATTGGAATTCATTGTTGAAACCTGAAGAAGATCGTAAGTTACATTAGCGGAAACGTTGTGAGAACATTAGTTGCGATCACAGTAGTAGTTGGAAGAATCCAAATAGTACAAATTATCAAAAACGTTGAAGAAGGTCAGAGGTTACATCGGCCCAAAGGCTGTGAAAACAACACTTAAGATGAGAACAGTAGTCCAAATAATCCAAATATATTGAAGCAGGTCAGAGGTACAGCGGCCAAAACATTGGGAAAAAACACTCAAGATGAGAACAATAGTTTGGATAATCCAAATAATACGAATAATCAAACTTCATCTCAAAGACGTGAAAACATTGTTCTCGTTTAGTGCTTATTTTATCATATGTGTGGTTGTGATTAATGTGCTATTGTTTTATCATGTGTGTGGTTGTGATTAATGTGCTATTGTTTTTTCATGTGTGCGGTTGTAATTAATGTGCTATTATTTTATCATGCGTGTGGTTGTGATTAATGTTCTATTGTTTTATATTGTGTGTGGTTGTGACTAATGTGCTATTTTATTGTGTGTGTGTGGTTGTGGCTAATGTGCTATTGTTTTATCATGTGTGTGGTTGTGATTAATGTGCTATTATTTTATATTGTGTGTGGTTGTGACTAATGTGCTATTTTATTGTGTGTGTGTGGTTGTGGCTAATGTGCTATTGTTTTTTCATGTGTGTGGTTGTAATTAATGTGCTATTATTTTATCATGTGTGTGGTTGTGACTAATGTGCTATTGTTTTATCATGTGTGTGGTTGTGACTAATGTGCTATTATTTTTTCATGTGTGTGGTTGTGATTAATGTGCTATTGTTTTATCATGTGTGTGGTTGTGATTAATGTGCTATTGTTTTATCATGTGTGTGGTTGTGATTAATGTGCTATTATTTTATCATGTGTGTGGTTGTGATTAATGTGCTATTATTTTATCGTGTGTGTGGTTGTGACTAATGTGCTATTGTTTTATCATGTGTGTGGTTGTGACTAATGTGCTATTGTTTTATCATGTGTGTGGTTGTGATTAATGTGCTATTGTTTTATCATGTGTGTGGTTGTAATTAATGTTCTATTGTTTTATCATGTGTGTGGTTGTGATTAATGTGCTATTTTATCGTGTGTGTGGTTGTGACTAATGTGCTATTGTTTTATCATGTGTGTGGTTGTGATTAATGTGCTATTATTTTATCGTGTGTGTGGTTGTGACTAATGTGCTATTGTTTTATCATGTGTGTGGTTGTGACTAATGTGCTATTGTTTTATCATGTGTGTGGTTGTAATTAATGTTCTATTGTTTTATCATGTGTGTGGTTGTGACTAATGTACTATTATTTTTTCATGTGTGTGGTTGTGACTAATGTTCTATTGTTTTATCATGCGTGTGGTTGTGATTAATGTACTATTATTTTTTCATGTGTGTGGTTGTGATTAATGTTCTATTGTTTTATCATGTGTGTGGTTGTGACTAATGTACTATTATTTTTTCATGTGTGTGGTTGTGATTAATGTTCTATTGTTTTATCATGTGTGTGGTTGTGATTAATGTTCTATTGTTTTATCATGTGTGTGGTTGTGATTAATGTTCTATTGTTTTATCATGTGTGTGGTTGTGATTAATGTGCTATTGCTTTATCATGTGTGTGATTTTGATTAATGTACTATTGTTTTATATTGTGTGTGGTTGTGACTAATGTACTATTGTTTTATCATGTGTGTGGTTGTGATTAATGTGCTATTATTTGATCATGTGTGTGGTTGTGACTAATGTGCTATTATTTCATCATGTGTGTGGTTGTGAGTAATGTGCTATTATTTGATCATGTGTGTGGTTGTGATTAATACCGCTAGTGAGAGGAGCGGGAGATATATTTTTATATAAGGATTTGACTTTTATTTAGTTTTATATGGCCCCAGGCAACGCCGGGTAGCACTGCTAGTAACAATATGAATGCAGAAATCTTTGTGCACCGTCTATAATCAATGAATTGATAAATATATAAGCGTACAAACAGACATGTGTAGAAGAAAAAATATACGAGAAGAACAAAAAAAAAACCCAAATGCTTGGTTTTCGAAATATTCTCGCATCAAAACACAAATTCCATTTTCTCCTGCTTTTCAACAATTCAAGACTTTTGTTCCCCCAGTGTAGACAGCGTGTTTATATATGCCAGACACAACTCGTGATTCCCCCGAGGCCAACTGGGCTGTATTTGTAAGGCGGCTGCAGTGGATGCAAGTGCAGGCCAAACAAACTACTTCCGTGCGAGGCACACTTGCACTAAGGGAAATAATAGCACATTAGTCACAACCACACACATGATAAAACAATAGCACATTAATCACAACCACACACATGATAAATAGTACATTAATCACAACCACACACATGATAAATAGTACATTAATCACAACCACACACATGATAAATAGTACATTAATCACAACCACACACATGATAAATAGTACATTAATCACAACCACACACATGATAAATAGTACATTAATCACAACCACACACATGATAAATAGTACATTAATCACAACCACACACATGATAAATAGCACATTAATCACAACCACACAGATGATAAAACAATAGCACATTAGTCACAACCACACACATGATAAAACAATAGCACATTAGTCACAACCACACACATGATAAAACAATAGCACATTAGTCACAACCACACACATGATAAAACAATAGAACATTAATCACAACCACACACATGATAAATAGTACATTAATTACAACCACATACGATAAATAGTACATTAATCATGACACACATGATAAATAGTACATTAATCACAACCACACACATGATATATAATACATTAATCACAGCCACACACATGATAAAACAATAGAACATTAATTACAACCACACACATGATAAAACAATAGCACATTAATCACAACCACACACATGATAAAACAATAGCACATTAATCACAGCCACACACATGATAAAACAATAGCACATTAATCACAACCACACACATGATAAATAGCACATTAATCACAACCACACACATGATAAAACAATAGCAAATTAGTCACAACCAAACACATGATAAAACAATAGCACATTAATTACAACCACACATATGATAAAACAATAGCACATTAGTAACAACCACACACATGATGAAACAATAGCACGTTAATCACAACCACACACATGATAAAACAATAGCACATTAGTAACAACCACACACATGATAAAACAATAGCACATCAATTACAACCACACACAATATAAACAATAGCACACATCTCTCCTTTCCTCTCTCCCTTATTTTATCCTCAACCTAACCCATATCCATTACTTAATGTGCTGAAAAAAATTATATAAATCATTTAGTAGAGATATCCCATTTTATATATAATATGGTAATCTTGGATTTATTACTCCTGAGTATCGCAAAATACATTAGAATGCGTTTAGGTAGTCCTCAGTGATGATTTTTCTCTTCATTGCCGATTTTGGAGTTCTTACTCATCAGATAGGCTCGGACAGCCATCCGTAACCTGTTACCCGATCCTACAGGTCGCCTTCTTGTAAAGATTGGTCTTACTGTTTTCTTTGCAGGATTTATAATATAGTATTTTTTATTAATTTATTTGTGGATTGTTATCCTCATCTTTTTTAATTGTTGTTTCCCCACGTTTCGGCCAACTATTCCTCTGGCCTTTGTCAGGTTGTTAACTGTGACAAGATAGGAATGCTGAATCTTCGACTGTATCTTCAGTAACTACTGCCTTCCATATGTTTGTCGTCTCACCAACTAATCCTCTGGTCGGCTTTGGGTAGGATTGAAACTGCTATCTTCAGACAATGGTCACCTGGAACTGTAAAGATTCAACGTTTCTATCCACTGAGCCACGGGCCCTGAAGGGCGATAAAGGTTGGATATTTTGGTCTTATATATCCAAGTTTTTATGATCTGTTATTGCCGGGTTTGTGCCGGATGGTATCTATTATTTAATTATTTGAATTCTTTTGAATTTTTGAGTAATTTGTATATTTTTATTTTATTTTGCCGACTATTATCATCTCGTCGTTGAACAACTATAAAAAATGAGGATAATAGTCCGCAAATAACTGGATAACTAAATAATAATAAATAAATAAAATATACAAATTCCTCGTCTCAAAAGAATTCCAATAATTAAATAAAAAGGAAGTGTTTTCAAATAAATAAATAAATAATAAAATTTTCAAAACAAAATAAATAAATAAATATAGTAAAATTGCTGTGTTCTTATCGAGTTGATTCATTTATTGGCTCGTTTAATCTAACCATCTTTTTTTAATTTTAATACATATTAACACTAACGGATGGGACTGGTGGATTTTAACTTAGTTAAACTGTAACAACACTATCATAAATAACGGATGGAGTTTTAAATTACTAAAGTTAAAATACATAACCAAAACTTTCGGATCCCATGCTGGTATAATTGTGGTCATATATTTTAACTGATTTTGAGCACTTCTTTGATTGGCTCGTTGTAATAACTCACAAATATCTAAGTCCAAATTCTACATGACCTCCTTGTTGTTGGCAGCGGCCATTTGATTCTTTTTCTTGACTCCATGCCTAAAGGAGGAGAAACTTCATCTTGGATTGTCTGGGTACTGTGGTATGACTCCTGGCCCTGCTCCTCTATCGTTTTACCCGGTCTTGCACCTGCACGTTGCTTCTACCTCTTCCCCTCCAGACACTTCACTAGACCTTGTTGAATGTTTAAGCCTCGCTGGTTTTTGCACAACTTCCCATAAATGCATTCTTTTATGTATGCTTGGTCGTTTCCATTTACATAGTAGAACAAAACACAAAAACTTTCTTGATACCGGGTAATGTTGTTTCCTACATCCGTTTTCATTATAATATGAAGAGAAATTATGTTGATAATGAAAATAGTGCAAAGATATTTAACTATAATACTGTAATTTACATTAATTGATCCCTGACAATTCCAAGTAGAATAAAAGTTTTTTTTTCACACCCATTCAATTACCAGATGAAATACAATACAGTTAATCATATTTTTTTAATACTCTGTTTGATTACAAAAGCTGCTGGCGATTATTTTTATTGAAAGAATCGGACCCAAATTGTTCCTGCAGATTGTTTAGTCTGCATGAACTCTTTCTCATTAGTTATAGTTAAAGAATGCACGTTTTGATCCTTAACACTTGATGTTATCGTTTTTTTTTTGTTTTGTTTTTTTTCCTTCTGCTAAACTTTTTCCAAAATTACTGGATTCGACATTAATCCTTTTATGGCGTGGTTGAACTAATCCGTTCAGTCATAAATAAATGCATATAACGGCATAAATAAAGTGGGAAATTGATTCAAACCCACCTTGTACATATTAGTTCAGTATCTGGGTAGATGCCAGATACCTCCAGGTTGCAACTCTCCATTGCTTACATTCAGTATATGGCTATCTCTCTCAGAGAGTGAAGGATTTCGTTTGTTGTCACAAATATATTTTTTTTAAGCACTATGGATAATAATGAAGGTAAGTTTATGAAATGCAAAAATTCCCAGTGGTAGTTTAACTATTGAACTTCATCATTTTTCTAGTTTAAAGACAATCATAGTAATATTAACCTTTAAACTAACTAAAATTAACAGTAATTTTTTTTAATCATTTACATCATAATTCAGATCATAAAGGCTTAAATAAACCGAAACGCTCATTTGAGTATGTTTTTATGCTTTAAGTTCTATCTTCATATATTTATTCATGGAGTTTGGTTTGGTTATTTTGTTTTTCGGCATATCAATATTTTTCGGCTTATTTAATGCAGAATCAGACCATTTTCGAAAAAGTTTTTATACTTAAACTTCTTTATATCTTCAAATGTTTATTCAAGGTGTTTGGTTATTTAATGTCGAATTTAGTCATTTTGGGTACAGTTTTACGCTTCAAATGTAACTACTCCCTATTAATCCGACAAGCAGCAAAATCTCACCTCTTCACTGTTGAGGTCAACAGATGCCGGAGAGCTTTTTACTCTAATACTTTCTTCCTTCATGCTGATAGACTTTGGAATTCCTTCCCTGTTTCCTGCTTCCTTGACTCTACTAATATGCAGACGTTTAAATTTAGTGTGAAAAAAATATCTCACTACTTAATGCGCCTCGGTCTCCTTTTAGACATGATTCCCAAATAGAAGACTGTACGTTCAGGTGGTAATATGCCTTTTTCGAGGTGAAAAATAATTTTAAACAAGGGAAGCAGTAAAAGTATATGAATAATAAACACGTCTGCCTACAATCAGAGAAAGAGAGAGAGAGAGAAGGGGTGATAGTTTTTATAAACAATAGATAGATGAGAAATATCCTACACACGCAGAACTGAAGAAAAAAATGTGTGTGTGTTTATGTATATATATATATATATATATACACAGAGAGAGAGAGAGAGAGAGAGAGAGAGAGAGAGAGAGAGTTTATTATACAAATATTATTGGTTACATATTTGCATACATGTTTCAGTGGAATCCCAATTCAAAAATAATACCTCATCAGACCAAAAACAGATTCGATTCGAATCCACTGAAACATGTATGCGCATATGTAACCAAAAATATCCGTATAATAAACAAACAATATACGGGCTCTGTCCAGCATCGAGCACTCTTTAATAATCACGAGTCTCATTGGATTTACATCTAGGAAACTAATCGATACAACCATTTTATATATATATATATATATATATATATATATATATATATATATATATATATATATATATATAAGCGAGAGAAGACACTGATAGAATTCAGTTGAAAAATCCTGAGAGATATTACTTGAAGTAATATTTCAAGGAGATCCTAGCCAAAAAAGAAAAGCTCAATATTTAAGAATAGAGCAATATATAAGTTTCGTGGTTCAATTTTAAATTCTGAAAAAAGCAACATATAGAAGCATATATTCGATTTAAGAATTTATTGCTTGACAAAGGAATATATAGAAAGGGTTATTTTAATTTCCTTTGTCAAGCAATAAATTCTTAAATCGAATATATGCCTCTATATATATTTTTTTCAGAATTTAAAATTGAACCACGAAAAAAAAATATATATATAACATTATTATTATTATTATTATTATTATTATTCCTTACAAACTGATTAATCTGACAAGTACCGCCTCCCACCCCACGCCTTTGATGCTAAAGTCTCTAGATGTCGGAAAAGCTTCTATTCTATTTGTTTTTCCTTCGAACGACTAAACTTTGGAATTTCTTCCCTGTTTCCTGCTTCCCTTACTGTAATATAATGCCGAAGTTTAAATGAAATGTGAACAGAGCTCTCCCTTCTGAGCACGCTTCAGTCCAATGTAAGACATGTACCCAAAATAGTAGGCCTTTAAGTTCAAGCGACAATGACTTGTTTGGGGATGAAAAAGAGTAAAAATAATATATTGTTGATATCCTCTTGTTGTCGTCGTAGACTGTAAAGACTAAGTCTCATTCTAACATTTAAATTGAATCATCCTTTGTAAACGTGTTTAAAAAAATAATAAAAAGAAAAGAGTGCTACTTGTGGTATAAGTCTAGGAGTATAAACAAAGACGAATAGGTGAAGAAGTCCACCTGAAAATAAAGAAGAAATGTAGATAAAAATGTAAATAAAAATGTAAATAAAAAAGAAATGTAAATAAAAATGTAAATAAAAAAGAAATGTAGATAAAAATGTAAATAAAGAAGAAATGTAGATAAAAATGTAAATAAAGATGAAATGTAGATAAAAATGTAAATAAAGATGAAATGTAGATAAAAATGTAAATAAAGATGAAATGTAGATAAAAATGTAAATAAAGAAGAAATGTAGATAAAAATGTAAATAAAGAAGAAATGTAGATAAAAATGTAAATAAAAAAGAAATGTAGATAAAAATGTAAATAAAAAAGAAATGTAAATAAAAATGTAAATAAAAAAGAAATGTAGATAAAAATGTAAATAAAGAAGAAATGTAGATAAAAATGTAAATAAAGAAGAAATGTAGATAAAAATGTAAATAAAGAAGAAATGTAGATAAAAATGTAAATAAAAAAGAAATGTAGATAAAAATGTAAATAAAAAAGAAATGTAGATAAAAATGTAAATAAAAAAGAAATGTAGATAAAAATGTAAATAAAAAAGAAATGTAGATAAAAATGTAAATAAAAAAGAAATGTAGATAAAAATGTAAATAAAAATGAAATGTAGATAAAAATGTAAATAAAAATGAAATGTAGATAAAAATGTAAATAAAAAAGAAATGTAGATAAAAATGTAAATAAAGAAGAAATGTAGATAAAAATGTAAATAAAAAAGAAATGTAGATAAAAATGTAAATAAAGAAGAAATGTAGATAAAAATGTAAATAAAAAAGAAATGTAGATAAAAATGTAAATAAAGAAGAAATGTAGATAAAAATGTAAATAAAAAAGAAATGTAGATAAAAATGTAAATAAAGAAGAAATGTAGATAAAAATGTAAATAAAAAAGAAATGTAGATAATGTAAATAAAGAAGAAATGTAGATAAAAATGTAAATAAAAAAGAAATGTAGATAAAAATGTAAATAAAGAAGAAATGTAGATAAAAATGTAAATAAAAAAGAAATGTAGATAAAAATGTAAATAAAGAAGAAATGTAGATAAAAATGTAAATAAAGAAGAAATGTAGATAAAAATGTAAATAAAGAAGAAATGTAGATAAAAATGTAAATAAAGAAGAAAAGTTAGATAAAAATGTAAATAAAGAAGAAATGTAGATAAAAATGTAAATAAAGAAGAAATGTAGACCAAAATGTAAATAAAGAAGAAATGTAGATAAAAATGTAAATAAAGAAGAAATGTAGATAAAAATGTAAATAAAGAAGAAATGTAGATAAAAATGTAAATAAAAATGTAAACAAAAAGAAATGTAGATAAAAATGTAAATAAAGAAGAAATGTAGATAAAAATGTAAATAAAGAAGAAATGTAGATAAAAATGTAAATAAAGATGAAATGTAGATAAAAATGTAAATAAAGAAGAAATGTAGATAAAAATGTAAATAAAAAAGAAATGTAGATAAAAATGTAAATAAAGAAGAAATGTAGATAAAAATGTAAATAAAGAAGAAATGTAGATAAAAATGTAAATAAAGATTAAATGTAGATAAAAATGTAAATAAAAAAGAAATGTAGATAAAAATGTAAATAAAGAAGAAATGTAGATAAAAATGTAAATAAAGAAGAAATGTAGATAAAAATGTAAATAAAGAAGAAATGTAAATAAAAATGTAAATAAAGAAGAAATGTAGATAAAAATGTAAATAAAGAAGAAATGTAGATAAAAATGTAAATAAAGATGAAATGTAGATAAAAATGTAAATAAAGAAGAAATGTAGATAAAAATGTAAATAAAGATGACATGTAGATAAAAATGTAAATAAAAAAGAAATGTAGATAAAAATGTAAATAAAGATGAAATGTAGATAAAAATTTAAATAAAGATGAAATGTAGATAAAAATGTAAATAAAAAAGAAATGTAGATAAAAATGTAAATAAAGAAGAAATGTAGATAAAAATGTAAATAAAAAAGAAATGTAGATAAAAATGTAAATAAAGAAGAAATGTAGATAAAAATGTAAATAAAGAAGAAATGTAGATAAAAATGTAAATAAAGAAATATAGATAAAAATGTAAATAAAGAAGAAATGTAGATAATAATGTAAATAAAGATGACATGTAGATAAAAATGTAAATAAAGATGACATATAGATAAAAATGTAAATAAAGAAGAAATGTAGATAAAAATGTAAATAAAGAAGAAATGTAGATAAAAATGTAAATAAAAATGTAAATAAAAAGAAATGTAGATAAAAATGTAAATAAAGAAGAAATGTAGATAAAATGTAAATAAAGAAGAAATGTAGATAAAAATGTAAATAAAAAGAAATGTAGATAAAAATGTAAATAAAGATGAAATGTAGATAAAAATGTAAATAAAGAAGAAATGTAGATAAAATGTAAATAAAGAAGAAATGTAGATAAAAATGTAAATAAAGAAGAAATGTAAATAAAAATGTAAATAAAAAAGAAATGTAGATAAAAATGTAAATAAAGAAATGTAGATAAAAATGTAAATAAAGAAGAAATGTAGATAAAAATGTAAATAAAAAAGAAATGTAGATAAAAATGTAAATAAAGAAGAAATGTAGATAAAAATGTAAATAAAAAAGAAATGTAGATAAAAATGTAAATAAAGAAGAAATGTAGATAAAAATGTAAATAAAGAAGAAATGTAAATAAAAATATAAATAAAGATGAAATGTAAATAAAAATGTAAATAAAAAAGAAATATAGATAAAAATGTAAATAAAGAAGAAATGTAAATAAAAATGTAAATAAAGAAGAAATGTAAATAAAAATGTAAATAAAAAAGAAATATAGATAAAAATGTAAATAAAGAAGAAATGTAGATAAAAATGTAAATAAAGATGAAATGTAGATAAAAATGTAAATAAAGATGAACTGTAGATAAAAATGTAAATAAAGAAGAAATGTAGATAAAAATGTAAATAAAGAAGAAATGTAGATAAAAATGTAAATAAAGATGAAATGTAGATAAAAATGTAAATAAAGATGAAATGTAGATAAAAATGTAAATAAAAAAGAAATGTAGATAAAAATGTAAATAAAGAAGAAATGTAGATAAAAATGTAAATAAAGAAGTAATGTAGATAAAAATGTAAATAAAGAAGAAATGTAGATAAAAATGTAAATAAAGAAGAAATGTAGATAAAAATGTAAATAAAGAAGAAATGTAAATAAAAATGTAAATAAAGAAGAAATGTAAATAAAAATGTAAATAAAGAAGAAATGTAAATAAAAATGTAAATAAAAAAGAAATATAGATAAAAATGTAAATAAAGAAGAAATGTAGATAAAAATGTAAATAAAGATGAAATGTAGATAAAAATGTAAATAAAGAAGAAATGTAGATAAAAATGTAAATAAAGAAGAAATGTAGATAAAAATGTAAATAAAGATGACATGTAGATAAAAATGTAAATAAAGATGACATGTAGATAAAAATGTAAATAAAGATGACATATAGATAAAAATGTAAATAAAGAAGAAATGTAGATAAAAATGTAAATAAAGAAGAAATGTAGATAAAAATGTAAATAAAAATGTAAATAAAAAGAAATGTAGATAAAAATGTAAATAAAGAAGAAATGTAGATAAAATGTAAATAAAGAAGAAATGTAGATAAAAATGTAAATAAAAAGAAATGTAGATAAAAATGTAAATAAAGATGAAATGTAGATAAAAATGTAAATAAAGAAGAAATGTAGATAAAATGTAAATAAAGAAGAAATGTAGATAAAAATGTAAATAAAAAGAAATGTAGATAAAAATGTAAATAAAAAAGAAATGTAGATAAAAATGTAAATAAAGATGAAATGTAGATAAAAATGTAAATAAAGAAGAAATGTAGATAAAAATGTAAATAAAGAAGAAATGTAGATAAAAATGTAAATAAAGAAGAAATGTAGATAAAAATGTAAATAAAAAAGAAATGTAGATAAAAATGTAAATAAAAAAGAAATGTAGATAAAAATGTAAATAAAGATGAAATGTAGATAAAAATGTAAATAAAGATGAAATGTAGATAAAAATGTAAATAAAGATGAAATGTAGATAAAAATGTAAATAAAAAAGAAATGTAGATAAAAATGTAAATAAAGATGAAATGTAGATAAAAATGTAAACAAAGAAGAAATGTAGATAAAAATGTAAATAAAGAAGAAATGTAGATAAAATGTAAATAAAGAAGAAATGTAGATAAAAATGTAAATAAAGAAATATAGATAAAAATGTAAATAAAGAAGAAATGTAGATAAAAATGTAAATAAAGAAGAAATGTAGATAAAAATGTAAATAAAGATGACATATAGATAAAAATGTAAATAGAGAAGAAATGTAGATAAAAATGTAAATAAAGAAGAAATGTAGATAAAAATGTAAATAAAAATGTAAATAAAAAGAAATGTAGATAAAAATGTAAATAAAGAAGAAATGTAGATAAAATGTAAATAAAGAAGAAATGTAGATAAAAATGTAAATAAAAAGAAATGTAGATAAAAATGTAAATAAAGATGAAATGTAGATAAAAATGTAAATAAAGAAGAAATGTAGATAAAATGTAAATAAAGAAGAAATGTAGATAAAAATGTAAATAAAAAGAAATGTAGATAAAAATGTAAATAAAGATGAAATGTAGATAAAAATGTAAACAAAGAAGAAATGTAGATAAAAATGTAAATAAAGATGAAATGTAGATAAAAATGTAAATAAAAAAGAAATGTAGATAAAAATGTAAATAAAGAAGAAATGTAGATAAAAATGTAAATAAAAAAGAAATGTAGATAAAAATGTAAATAAAGAAGAAATGTAGATAAAAATGTAAATAAAGATGAAATGTAGATAAAAATGTAAATAAAGATGAAATGTAGATAAAAATGTAAATAAAGATGAAATGTAGATAAAATGTAAATAAAGAAGAAATGTAGATAAAAATGTAAATAAAGAAGAAATGTAGATAAAAAAAGAAATTGAGGTAAAAATTCTCTCAGTCCGTCACCACAGTTCCTGTTCCTACTCTGACTTCTTCCAGCAGCATATGCTACCTGTTTTAGTGCTTTTCAACGTTCAGCTACCTATTCTCCGGTTCGCCCACGTCCAGCCCCCAGTTACAGTTCGCTGATAATGTCCAGCTCCTTGTTTCAGTGCCCTGTCAACGTCTAACTCCTTGTTCCTGCATCATCAGATCTGATCTACATGGCGTGGACCAACATAAGACAGTCACTGTACTGCATTTCAACTCTTTGAGATGTCCTGCCTCTCACCAAAACGATTATGTTACAATATTCCATAGTCTAACGATTGACCTTATTCTGGAGATAAGAAACAGATGATATCAATTGTCTTTAATTATTCATCTGTATTCATCATCTAGTTTATATTGCTGTTATCTATTTTCCTTGTGTCTACTGTCTTAGTTGTATGGTTGATTGGCACCTCTAAAAAAGTACAATGGGGGAGGGGGGAGGTTGCTGGTTATTTTTAATGCATCCAAACCTAAGCTACTTCTTTTTCATAATCGGCGCTCTTATCCTCCCTTGACTATAATTGAAGTTAATGGCTTCCATCTTGAGGGAGCTCCTTGCCTTGACAAGCTTCCGGGACTGAAATGGAAGTCTTAAATCAAATGCATTGTCAAGATTACTACCAAAAAACTGCTTTGATCATTCTGCTGCTCCAGAGGATATATAACTCATGTCACAATTCGCTATCTGTTTAAGAACTAAATCTGTATAAAGATGGAGTACTGCAGCCACCTCTTGGAGGATCGCTGCTCAGAGTACCCTTTTCTGTCTTGACAGAGTACAAAACCGACTTCGAAATCTAGTGAACCATAACCGTTTCCCCTCCCTAATACCTCTTTTTCGCAGAGATGTTGCAAGTCGTTCTCTACTCTATTGTTATTTTCATGACACGTACTCGACTGAATCAATCTATGCCCCCCCCCCTCTGTAAAACATTTGCAACAAAAACTTTTCTTGGATTCTGATTTTAGGTAATTCCGACCTTTATGGCACGACTCAATCCTCACCCCATTTGAATAACTCCTTTGCTATGTAACCTTAATAGATTGAAAATGATTTTAAATTAAATTACGTTAATCTTCATTTAAAACAAAGGACCGGCACACAAAACGGGTTGAATGCCAGCTGTTCACAACAAGCAATGAACCTATATGTTCATTGCTAAATTTATGTAATATAACTATCTGAGGAAAATAAGAAGATAAGGAATTTCGTATTTTTAGATCAGATGATTTCTCACCAGGAACGCGTTTCGTACAGTGTGACATCTCTTCCAAAAGCATGCTACCCACGCCAAAATCACTTATATATTAATACGATAGTGTGTGTTATTTTGTGTGTCACGGTTACATCTTTTTTCTTCTGAGTGACTGTGCTTTAGTTGTTATGACCTTCCATTTCTAGTAATAAATAATTTTACCAAGAATTTCTTCATCAGTTTTGATTTCAGTTTCGATTCTAGCTGAAGGAGCTCAAGTTTATATATATATATATATATATATATATATATATATATATATATATATATATATATATATATATATATTTCTTTATAAGTTTTGGTTTCGGTTCAAGTTGATGCATCCAAGTCATATGGATATTTTTTTTTTTTTTTGTATTTTGAAATCACAACTTTATAATATATGAGAATCAATAGAAAATTTATTCTATAATAATATATATAAAATCTGCATAAATTATAATATCATATTTAACCATATTGGACAAGCGGACTATGCAGGGCATCCCTGCTAGCTTAGATAAATACTTTTGCAGTTTTAACAAAAGAGCTACAATAATATCAGGGCATCTCCATTTCAACATCCACAGAAGGCCAACCTCAATATATTACATATGAGTTCTCTGTGGAATTTCCACAGGTCCCGATAATGTTTAAACAAATTATTTTTTTATGTAATCTAATTTGATAGAATTAAATTTCAGTC